>NW_010403863.1:5004-10195 GCF_000710305.1 Buceros rhinoceros silvestris
GGACCCGCGGCCCCCTGGCGTGGGTCCCCGCTCCAGCCTGTCCAGGCCCCTCTGTAGAGGCTCCCCACTCTCCCTACCCCATCACAGCTTCAAAATAACTCACATTACTCCAGAGAACGATTTTTCACTCTGTCTCTCTCCCCTTCGCACCCAAGCTGTGAGGAGGCCTTCGCTATACTCAGCTGCCACCACCCCAGCAGCGTTGCCCTTCACTCTGTCCACTGTTGCCTTCGTGCTCACATCGCCTGCACTCACGGGCTTTCTGGGGCAAGGTTGTATCCAGCGTTAGCGCAGTGTTCCTCAGAGCAGCACTTTGTTGAGAGCCCTCCTCTGAGAAATGCTAACGAAGAAAGGAACGTCCTCATTTCTCCCCGACCTTGCCTGACTCTGTGTACAGAAGGAATTCCCCCACGGAGGGATTTCCATATCCATTTATTCAAAATCCAGCCTCTTCTCATCCCCTGCCCCTGCATACCACTGACTTCCTTCTCCTCTGGATACAGGGTCACTGCTGCCGGTTTTCACAGGGGTGTCAGGTAGACATGGGAATTCCCCCACTGAGGGAATTCCATATCCATGTATTCAAAAACCAGCCTCTTCTCATCCCCTGCCCCTGCATACCACTGACTTCCTTCTCCTCTGGATACAGGGTCACTGCTGCCGGTTTTCACAGGGGTGTCAGGTAGCCATGGCAGCCACGGTTCACCATTCTTTGGCAGGAGTTGCAAACAGCATATTCGCGAAGTGAGGGTGAGCAAGCACCCAAATTTCCAGTTTCTCATCAAAATCAGGGAAGAGTGAGATAACCTCAGAGAAACACAGATGAGGATTTGCATGGCCCAAGACAAGCCGCCTCTTTTCCTTAGCTTCAGCCTCGAACTGCTCAGCTGAGTTGGAGCCGTGTCCAGAGAAGGGCAGCGGAGCTGGTGCAGGGTCTGGAGCACAATGCGCTGAGGAGCGGCTGAGGGACCTGGGGGGGTTGAGCCTGGAGCAAAGGAGGCTCCGGGGAGACCTTCTGGATCTGACAACTCCCTGACAGGAGGGTGCAGCGAGGCGGGGGTCAGTCTCTGCTCCCCAGGAACAAGTGACAGGACGAGAGGAACTGGATTCAAGCTGCTCCAGGGGAGGTTGAGGTTGTCCCTGAGGAGCCGTTTCTGTCCCGCTGGGGTTGTGCAGGCGTGTCCCCGGCTGCCCAGGGCAGTGGTGGAGTCCCCATCCCTGGAGGGGTTTCCCAGCCGTGTGGAGGTGCTGCTGCGGGACAGGGGTCAGTGGGGACCTGGCAGTGCTGGGGAACGGGGGCACTCGAGGAGCTGGAAGGACTTTTCCAGTTTAAATGGTTCTGTGTTTTTGTGATTTTAGCAAAGCCTTCCAGGGTATTTTTTCCAAGTCCTAGAATGTCACCTGGTGAGATTCCAGCTTGGGGAAATGAGAAGAGACTGAAAGCAGAGGGGAATGTTGGGCAGCCAGAAAAATGTCGGTGTTGCTGCTTTCTCTGCTGATCGTGTTTCACTGCAGAAGATACACAGACCAGAGCACAGAGCAAAGAATGTGTGTGTAAAGGGCCAGCGGGGCTCTCAGCTGCAGACCAGGCACAAAATGACCATCTCCTGCCCCTCCAGGGTCGTGTTTTCCTCCAGGATGTGCATCCCTCCTGCCCTGCTGCGCTCTGCACCGTGCAGGAAGTTGCTCTTGGTTCCAGCAGACAGCGAATGTCGTGCTGCTTGAGACCCGTTTGCTGTATTTTAGTGACAAGAGCCCTGCTGCGGCCTCAGCCGTGCAGGGGGGAACGCTATGAAATTGTTTTCTTGTCGAATGTCACTTTTGCCAGAGGAAGATCAGTGCGGGAGTTCTTGTCCCAGCGCAGGAGCTCCAGCAGGTGCACAAGACACAAAATAGGCCAAATCGAACTCACTGCACTCCGTCCACAGAACCGGCCCAGTTCAGGCCCAGTTTCCATCCTTAAAAATCCCCGAAGCCCAGGAGGTGTCTGGATGCCACACATTTTCCTTGTCACCGTGGGAAATGAAGCCTGGGGACCAGGAGAACCAGGCTGTAAGAGCCAGCAAGCGTCTACCATGGCCGGTGCTGCCCGTGGGCGTATTCCCGGTCTGAAAGAGCAGCCCGGTGCCAGCCTTGTGCAGGTGGGAAGGACCAAACCTGCATTTGCACGGCGGTCTCTGAGGCTGGAGGAGTTTTCCTGGGTAGCTGAGGAGGAAGTAACGTCGCTGTTGAAGCCAAAAATAATTCTTTCAGATAAAGAACATGGCTTGTAACAGGCCCGTCACTTCCCCGCTATCAGCTGATACTGGAGAGCTGCAGTTCACCACACTCCAGAAGATTCTGGTGGATTATTAGATCAGATTAGATCAGGTTAGATTAGATTAGATTGTCATCCTGGATATTGAGGGCAGAAGAGTGGCAGGGCGAGAGGGAGATAGTGTGATGTTCTGCAAATCCCCAGGTATTCTCCAGGGGGAACCACCTCACTCCTCCTTTTCTTTACATCCCTTTACATCCCTTTTTCATTTGCCCGAGCCTGCCCTGTGCGGGTCTCGATGGCCACCGCTGTCTCGTCGTGTCCTCGCTGTGCATGTCAAGCCACGCTGTGCCAGGCAGTGCCACAAATAGCGTCGTAGCCTCTCGACAGCGGGACGATTGCTGCCTTTGGAAGGAGACAGGCCGGCTGGCTGCTGGCAGAAAGCCCGTGGCTGGTTAATTGGGAAAAGAGGTTTAAATCAAGTTGGTATTTTTTCTTTAAACAAGATATCTCAAATGGAGTGTTTAGCATCAAAGAATCCAGCAGAGCAGCACAGAAATAGCAGCAAAAGCATCTAACAAGGCAAAGAACAAGACTCCTGACCCTGGTGAGGGAGACAGCACTTCCACAGCCCTCGTCTTTGAGCACAGGGAACATTCCTCCTTATGACTTCTCTATTTTCCAGCAAAAAGGAAGCGCAGTGGTAGAACAAAACCTGCTCCTCCAGGAGGAACCATGCGTATCCAGCCAAATGTCTTCTCATTGGCACTGCTGGGCTCTGCACCAGGCCCACCAGAGTACGAATGGCACATGGTGATTCTGCAGCTAACACCTCTCCTCCACTTCGCTCCCTGGAAAGTCCTTCTGCGAGTAGCCCCGTTGCTGGCTGGTGCTGATGGCTGTTTGCTCCTCTGGGCTGGGGTTAGAACGGCAGGAACTTGCAGTGATGCTGCCCCTCTGCCGTGCTCTGCTCTGGGGAGACCCCCCTGCAGCGCTGGGGCCAGCTCGGGGCTCCTCAGCCCAGCAGAGACACGGAGCTGCTGGAGCGGGGCCAGCGGAGCCCCAGCAGTGACCCAAGGGTGGAACCCTCTGCTGGGAGTTTGGATCTGACTTTGAACTTTGTTATTTACACTTTCTTTTCATGGCCACAGAAAGCCCAGATCTGTCATTCAGAGCCGGTCTGTAATTGCAGACCCAGTCAACACAGACCCTCTCTGATGCGTCCCCCTTTCCACAGACCACGGCAGTCCGGATGCCTCCTCCTCTGCAGACACCTCGAAACCCTGTGCTGGGGCTACTGCACGGTTGGAGATGTGTTATCATCACATTTTCACTCACGGATGGTGCCTTTATACCTTGGGGGTGCACTTGCCGCGCTCCTTCTAACAGACACCTTGTGAAGTTTTTTTCTAAAACCTTCTCATGCTAATTTGTAATTAACTTTTTCTGGGTTGGGGTTGGGCATCGCAGTCCCAGGCGCAGGGCGCTGACACAGTCACGCCCGGCCAAGCCGCAGGGAGCTGATGGACAGGCTGGGAGGAGGATGGCCATGCTGGGTCACTCGCAGGACATCTTTTGTGTCACATTTTTTGTTATACTTCCCTCTGCTGCTCTCTGCTGTTGCTGAGAGCCTGAGGGGTTGCGCTGAGCTACCTGCAGAGCGAGAGCGGGCGGGTCTTTCGCATCCTCTGTAAATTCAAATGGAAGCCTATTTGCAGAAAGAAAATATGGATTTACTCGTGTCTTTGCAATAAAAAACAGAGCTATTTTAATATGCTTTCAGGGAACGCTCGAGTCGATGATTCTGTAACAAGAGCTGTGCCCTCTGTTCCTCAGAGCGTGTTCTCTCCAGCACATCTCTCCACAGCCTTTGCCCACGCTCCGCTTACCGAAGGTGCTGTAACTGCTGTGTGGGCCGATGCAAAATGTTCCTTCACCCACAGATCCTCGCCTGCCTCTGCCTGAAAATGTCATTGAGAAACCAACCGAGAAACCCCGCTTGGAAGAGAAGCTTCTCTCCTAGGAGTGTGCTGCAGCTCCAGAGCACGGGGAAGCTGTCACTGCAGTCAGCACAAACGCTGTTCTCGGCCAGAATACGCTGAATAAAACTGCATGTCGCAGGCTGAATCATGCTGGTGTGAGATGGGTAGGAAGCAACAGGTAGGTCGGTCTCCGGTACCACAGACACAAGCCCAGCAGAGAGGTGCAGCCGGAGGGGTCGAACTGGGAGCTGCAAAGGCTGCTGCACAATCCCAGCTCTGCTGCAGAACTCATTTGAAGAGTGACAGGGTGTTTGCCATGCAAAGGGACACGTCTCGTCACACACCATATGCCAGCACCCTCCGGTTCCAGAGGGCAGGACTCCCACCCCAGCAGAGCAGAAGGTGTGAGCGATGGGCGAGAGCCTGAAGGTCGGACATCCAACACAGGAGGAGTGGGACCCAGGGGGTTCTATCAAAGCATCTCAGTCTCTGACAGAAGCCGTTTCATTTTCCTGGTACCAAACACAGTGCAGCAACGGCAGCCAGAAAATCTGTCACTGCCACGACGGTGAATCCGCTCTGTTGCAGAATGTATCTTCCCTTCCCTCGCAGTGCCTTGAGTCACAGCCCCACGAAGCCACCATCTCCTGGAGGCACCTCCTGCGTGGATGTGGCTCATGCTGCTCACAACTGCGTCTTCCGCAGTGGTGTCTCCGTCTGGCCTTGTCTGCCGGTTGCGTTGTGATAATGTCAGGTTTGATCATTTCCACGTCCAATTCACGCCGCAGTTGTGGTGCTTCAGCTGAAATACGGGGCAGATCCGTAACGTACGTGCTGAACTCTTTAACAGGGCCAGTTTCACTGAGTTCAAACAGGTGTGAGCAGGCGGGGAACTCTCAGCAGATAGTGTGCATGGCCTCGTGAAGTTCAACGAGGCCAAGTGCAAGGTCCT
>NW_010403864.1:0-4821 GCF_000710305.1 Buceros rhinoceros silvestris
CCCCCTTTCAAACCACGACACACCATCTACAGTAAATCTGCACTCTTCTGGAGTGGCACATGGAATGAATACAAGAAGGCATCTCAAATGGGTCTAGAAATATGTGTTTGGGCCAGAAGCAGATAAAGTCTGGAGCTGAGTTACCTCCCTGTCCAACATTCAAGCACCTCATTGCATCCCACCCTAAGGATTTACCAGTCGGAGTCAGAGAAGCACATCGTGAAGAATGGGCTATGTTAAGCATGCAAAGGAATAAACAATACATTCATGCTGAGAGGGCTATGAAAGACAAATTTAAATGATTAGCCATATAGAAGCATTAAAGATGTAACCTTTAGCCACCAGAAAAACCTCAGTGTTAAGATAATACACAGAGGGAACGTAAACCTAGAAAAGAAGCATGATTAGTGGTTATATTGGAAGAGATGAAGAATGAGAAGACTGAGGTTAGCTCACTAAGGGAAAAGAAAATATTCTGATGTGGCTTAAAAAGGGGAATGGGAAGAAACTACTATTCAGACACTTTGAAAATCTGTTGCTCAGCTTTAAGTTATGAATCCATATGTATTATATAGTTTAAAATATCATCTAGTAAGGCTTGTTGTAAATTGATTATTAGCCAGTATTTCATATTTCAAGTCTATTTTCAATCAAAAGCTGCCAGACTTATTTTCAAACCATAACATGATCCTGAAATATTTTTACCAACCGTAGAAGGAAGTCTGTGGGTAGCAAAAGTGCTTGGCATACCACAAACTGCTTGAAATCTGGCATAAGGGGGACTATAAAATCCCTTATATATCCACTTCAAAAGATCACAAGAGAAGATAAATGTTTGTAATAGTTCATGCCAAAGGTCCCTCTAGACCACTATCCTGTCTCCAGCAATAGGGAGAACAGTGGATATATGGCAAAGAGTTAAGGAGAGAGCAGCAATCCATCTCCCAGAGTAATCAGCCACTTTCCACAGTTCTGCAGCTTTGGACCTTCTTGAATCGCAGGTATTCGATAGCTCCTTCTGGATTTCGCTTCCATGAACAAGATGAAGGGGTGTCAGCCTGATGTTACAGCAGAATTTGTGAAACAGAACTCCAACCACAAAGCCAAATCCACCTACATGTAAAATGACAACCTAGTGAAAGGAGTGCTCTGTAGTCACAGAACTTGATATAATTGGACAAGCACAACTTTTCCCTCTTCTGGTGCTTTTATACCGCTATATGACTTCCTAGTCTATAACACTATGACAGATTCACATAGATTCAACACTTTCATTTTCCTGCCCTCTAAGATGTCTTAGGAATTTTTTTTACTCAAAAAAATTTGTAAAACTATTAGGTAACTTTTATTGTGTAGGCTTTAATAACTTTCTAGACCTTGAGAAAAAATTTTACATTGATTAGTTTCTCTTGGCATAGAATGATATCCAAACCACAAGTGGTATCACTTCAACCGTGTCTCACTTCTATCTCTGTACTCAAGGAGAAATATTTTTTCCTGAGAAAGAAAACATTAAAAAATACTTAGAATAAACATTAAGAAAATTCTTGTGTTGAGTTGCACATGATGGCAAAAGAACAACCTAGGCTGAGGAAGAGGAGATGTAGGGTTTAGAGTTTAGATATGTGCTTTGAGGTTCTGGATTAGAAAAAGGCACTGGCCTAAGAACTATGGGTAGGTTTGAGGGCTTTGGTAGCACTGAGGGATTTTGCTTGGACTTAGGGTGAGTGTGTAGCAAAGGTGATCTCGCAATCTCTGTTCCAAACAGATCACCATCTCTTCAGTCTGCCTCACCCCCACAAAGTCTCACTACTCTGTTGGCTGAGCTCCCTCCTGCCTGACCTTCAGCTTGTGGACAATCAGCTGCTGAAACAGAGGGGCTCTCACAGTCAAGAACCAAGCACTTGCCCCCTAACCTACATCAGTTCATCCCACTACCGGCCTACTCCCCTGAGCTTCATAAGGGACAGTGGTAGGACAGACAGTTAATGGTTGGATTTGGGGTATTTTTTTTTGCATGAGGGTGCCACAGGGTTGATCTGTGAGGGATCATGGACATGATGTGCCAGACACAGCCCATGCCAGCTCCACAACAGAAAAAAGGCATGCACTGTGTGACAGAAACAGAATACTTTCTGGAGCTTCTGAAAAAAAAAAAAAAATTAGGTGGTACACACTGAGACAAAGAGACAAGGAAAGAGACAATGATGCTAGAGCAGAAGATCCAAGAGACAATGTCTGAGAAGGAGAACAGAGCAGGAGAAACGCCAGAAAATTGCATCCTGAGCAGGTGCTGGAGACAAAAAGCAGCTTGAGCAAGAGCTAGAGCCAAATATCAGATTGGACAGGGCCAGAGAGGAGCCTCAGGAGGAGGTGTAACTCTAAAGGGACCACATCTGGTGCAGGAAACCATGTTGGAGCAGCTGAGCGAGAAACAAGGAGCAGCAAAAGCAAAGGAACTGATAAGCACCAGCCCAAATGTCCTGTACCTCCTGTTGCTTCACCAAAGGGTCTGAGTGTAACACACAGTAAATGTATTAGAGGAGCAAAAGGGAAGAGCAGAGATGCCCAGATGGAAGCAAAAGTGTTTTCCCTATTTGTTTATTGTTTTTTTTTTTAAATAGCAGGATCAGTTATTAAAAGTTTTGTTAACTGGCAATAAATTGCAGGGATTGAAGTTCCCTGACACAAACCAGTATTTCTTGCTCATCACAATCACCTCCCCAGGCTTTCACTTCAGAACCTCAAAACCCCTGCTGTTCTTCTGCCTCCTGAGGGCCTACCACATGTGAGCTACGGTTAGGAAGAGACTGTAGCACCTGAGGCTTAGAGTGAGGGGGTGAAGGCCTTGGGTTCAGGTGGCTAAGGTTTCTGTCATCTCATTAGGATTTCTGCTTAGGGGTTTGCATTCAGGCCAGGACTGATTATTGACCTCACCTTTGAGTCAAGATTTAGCCTTTGGAATTAAGGAAAGGCTTCAGGTGAAGGTTCTAGGTCTGCTTAAGGTTCCTGGGAAGGTGATAGGCTATGGGGCTAGCTTTTTGTGTTGTAGTATGTGTCAGAAAAATTGTCTTTCTCAGTCAGTCTTATTTTGGATGACTTAGAATAATTGCTTGATTTCCTATTTGTAACACACTTTTAATGAAAGTGTGAAAATGAAAGATCAAACTGTGTTTTGGACTGATCTAAATTTTATTTAATGTATTTATATGAGATAGATATGCTTGTTTCTTTTTTTCTTTTGTTGCTCTGCCTACCCTTTTCCTTGGAGTTGGTGAATTATTGAAAATTTCTGCTATACCGTAACTGGAAGCAGGAGTCAGGACACATTGCCTGTGAAGGTAATTAAACCTGATACAGCAAGCAGCACTAGAGATCGTGCACACTGATTGCATTTCTTGCTTTTTACCAGCAAAGGGAGCTGTAAAGCCCTTTGAACTGCTGCATTCCAGCGACTTGAGAGAAACTGGGACTTAAACTTGACAATTAGCACTATAACGAACATGTCCAATTAAATTCTTTATTGCCTGGGCTTCTTGCTGTTGTTTATTCATAAAATAGATTTTTTTGTCTTTTTTTTTTTCCATAATGGTTTATTCCACAATTCTTTGCACACATCGTTGATAAAGGCTGCACCTCCTTTCACAAGAAGTCACAGCCTCCTTGCGAAAATTATCTTTCATTCACATAGTAGCAATAACTGCATAAAAAGAAGCTTAAGAACCTCTTTGCAATATCACATTCTGACCAGGTGTCTGTCATCGTCCTTCTGTGATACATTTACATTGTGACTGATTGATAAACTGATCTGCTCTGCAGTAATAACATTTTATTCAGGCTGCCTTTTATTTCCATGAAGTAGTGATGAAATCATTCTGCTTTCAAAAGATAACTACAAAGTTCAAACTGTAACACACTAGTTGCATGAAGGCTAGAGTTGATAGAACATGAAATGGGTTTTTTGGTCTTTCATCAACTTGCTGTGCACTTAAACATAGTACAAAGCACAAAGTTCCCTTTTAACCTCTCAAAGAAAATCCAAAAGACAGGAAAATAGAAGCTGGTGGCTGTAAAAAGTAAAGGTGTTACTTTCCTTTGTTCACTCATCACTTAAACTTGAACCATCTGTCTTACCATTGCCAAGATTGAGGAAAAATAAACTTTGCTGTGTAATGCTATGTGCTGGCAGGTATTAATAGCATTCCAGATGATCTAGTGTGCACTCGGCATTTGCTCTAAGTGTAACTGAGCATCATAAAAATACACTGAAAACCTTTGTTCATTCTGTAAAACAGGTATAATAAGGGGACTACACTTGTATGACAAAAACAAAAATGTGAAAAGCAATTTGGAATGATAAACCTGCATAGTTCACATCATCAAACAGCAAAGGAGCTGTAACAGAAGAACCACAGAGTATGAAACACCGGTGAATTGACTGTAATTTAAGTACCTGTGGTGCTTGCTGGATGCTAGTGATTACTGTGAAACGGTGATAACTGCCTGTCGTGGTTTGAAAAAGGGGGCTGTTCCCCCCACCGAAAGGATGCGACGGACTGGTGTGTTTTAGCTGGGAATCCTGCCAAAACACACACACAAAACTTTTGATGCTCATTAGAGGTGCTGATAAGAGCTTTAGTGAGCTCGTTAGGCTTTTTGGACTAAGGAAATAACACAGGCTACATATATGAGCGATAGAAGCAGGCACATTTAATAAGACAGATGCCCTTGAAGTAAACCGGCCTGGAAGAGGGAGAGAAAGAGATAGAAGGGAGAATAAATACAAGTGTACAGTATAAACTCTCCGATCGGGCAATTCCC
>NW_010403865.1:0-1201 GCF_000710305.1 Buceros rhinoceros silvestris
TGGGCCTGGTCTGAATTCCTTTTATTCGGAATTCCTCTGATCTGGTTTGGAATGGTTTGAGTCAGTCTGGACCAGAAGCCAAGATCAGCTCTCCAGGTAGGTACCCCGACCCTCTGCAGTGGCAGGGACAAGGTTTTCCAGGTCATTTGGGATCTTCTGGTGGGACAAGGAAATGCAGAGCTCAGCATCCTCTAGTCACAGGAGTGTGCAACAACCCCCTCTGCCCCCAAACTCCTGCGGAAACTCCAATCACAAGTGTAATGGAAACCCCAGTTTAGGTACTTTCAACTATCCTGACACTGAAGGTTGAAGTCTGGAGTTGGGAGCTGACCTTTAGACCAGCCAGTGATGGATTTAAGTTTCAGACAAGTTTTTAAAATTTAAAAATGTGAAACTTGGAAGTATCAGTATCTGCATGTGCGAAACTTCAGCAGGGAAAATTTCTGCTGGAGAAAGAAACCAACCAAACCGAGCCAGGCTTGTGGCACTTGGTTTGCTAATTGTTATCTGGATTTTTCAAATCCCCTGCAAATTCCCCTGACTACAACACAATCAGAGCAGTGTCCCTTTCTGATGATTAATAAGGGAAAACAAAGATGGGGGAAAAACCCCACCCAGTAAGAGGGTGACCCGTTTTCAAACGCCTGCAGAATGAGCAGACATCCCCCGCTTGCCCGGCCACGTTTTGGGGCTGAGCCCCCCAGCCTGGGAACGGTGGTGGGTCTCCTCCATCCGAGGGCCTTGTGTGCAGGCGAGGTGGTATTTGCAGACCCTGAGTGTCTTTGGGGAGGAACTAAAATAGCTGTAAAATCGCCTGGGTTTGGAGGTGCCAAGGTGCCTTCTGCCTGCAGCACTGCCCACAGTCATGCTCGGGCTTCCCCTCTTTGCCCTGAGCCGGCGAGGAATTTGGTTTCTGTCCCTGGCAGAGGCTCGTTGTTATTAATATCCCTCTTTATTTATTCTGCAGCAGAGGTGAAGAGCTGGAGCCGGATTGCTGTGAACACCCGGGGCTCCTCTTTCTTGCTTTGATCCCTGAAACTTTCGGCAACTCCCTGCTCGGAGCCACCCCAAGGCGGGTTCGCCACTTGGTCTTTAAACCAAACAGTGCTGTGATGGTCCCCTGAAACTGCAGAGCGGCAGTGAGATGCTCCCAGATGGGAACCCGGCACATGTCTGTGTGCAATGTAGAGAAATTGAGGGG
>NW_010403866.1:0-375 GCF_000710305.1 Buceros rhinoceros silvestris
CAGGGATCCCTTCCCAAAGGGTCTGGGCACCCCTCAGTCCTGGAGGAGGGGGCTGAGGGAAGCAGCCCCTCTACTGCTCCCTGTTTCTGCAACTGTCAGAGCGGAGGGGAGACGGTGTGGGCTTTGTTAAAATAAATAAATTCAAGGAAAAGGCTTCAAATGTGTTTCCTCAGCAACCGTGACGTCATGCAGGACGTCTGGCCTTCTCCCCCGCCCCCCGCCCCCGCATCTTCTCATTATTAAAAGGGAAAAGAAAGGGAATCAGAAAGCAAAGGGGAGCTGGGGACAGTGTCCTGGCAACGCTGGGGACAGTAATGTTCTCCTGCCAGGAGGACATGGCTCCCGGGCAAGGAGCCTGGCCAGCTCTCGTGGCTG
>NW_010403866.1:530-1066 GCF_000710305.1 Buceros rhinoceros silvestris
CCCTGTTGTCCACTGGGGGGGAGGTGACAGCACATTGGGCACAACCACATCCCCAGAGATGCCCGTCTGCTTCCTGGCCACGGCAGCCTTGCTAAGCCCTGATTTACACAGCGTGGGTCCTCGATTTGCAGAGCAGTGGGAGCTTACCCCCTCCCTTTCCCCCTCTCAATTCAAGACAATTTTTGGTGACAGTGACCACACATCTTCCCGCAGTGCCGGGGTCTGGCAGCAGGCAGGGCAGGGGCTGGGGACAGTGAGCACCTCGAATGCCCAGGCCCACTGTGGCCACACTGCCCCCCTCCCCTCAAACCCTGGTCATCTGAGTGATTTAATCCATCCTGGCTCACTTCTAATGGACTGAGTGGCTCAGGCGCTGGGGCTGAGCCGGCAGGAGATGGCAGAGGAGTCCACACGGCCGTGGGTGGCTCAGGGATAGGGAGAGGGGACTTTCACTGCCTTTCCCAGTGCCCCAGACCGTGGCGTCACCCTGCACCCAGTGGCAAGGTCCTGCCAGCCCCCTCGCCCCCTTGCCGGGC
>NW_010403867.1:0-3586 GCF_000710305.1 Buceros rhinoceros silvestris
AAAAAAACCAAACACAAAACTATGAAGATTACATTACAAAATACGATTTTTTTTTTATCAAAAAATCAAGCTAGAGTAATCCATTACAGGAGGTTAAAAAAATACTTAAGTTTGTGGAAGTCATCATCATCTTATGAGACACAAAGGACAGCCCTGTATTCACAGACTGGAGCTCCAGGCGTCACTCAGCAGGCATTTTGTCTGCTTGACATAAAAGCCAATCAGTAAATCTTATCTATTTTGCTTCTACCTATGAAGAGATGCCCAAATTTGAAAAAAAAAATCAGTTTGTACAACTGATTCAACTACAATCATATTGATAAGGCTTTGTTTAGTTCAAGTTTGTTTTCTGTTTGTGTTACGTTGTGTCTACAAGTGATTTTAGCCCTGACAGTAATTGCTATTTTCTTGTGCAGATTTGTTCAGAATTAGGGGAAAAAAAAAAATCCATCCAGAGAAGAAAGGAACAATGAATCAATTTTTACAAAGAGCTAAAAAACCCCTCTCAAAATCCATCCAAGTTGTGGCTAGTTTCATTGCTGCCCCACTACATCTTGTGGAAGAGATGAAGACCCTTCCAGCAGCTGCTCCAGAACCCAAGACTTGGAGTGTTGGAGTCTGATCTGTGGCAAAAGGAATAGAAAACACGTTATTCTGAGCTGGACGAATCTGCTAAATGGAAATCAAAACCTGAAAAAGAGGAAAACCAACTTCCCAACCACTCATTAGGAAGCATGGAAAACTATTCCATGTTTCAGGAAGTCCCTAATCCAGACCAGACTTGGTCTGAACTGTGGTGGGCTATGCAACTGCTAGATGCCATTTCCAATTATTTTAAGAGAATATTAGAAACAGCCAAGAAGATTCCTCTGTTTGACTTGGTTTTATCTGGAGGTCTTGGGTGATAGAAAGGGCCCTGGGATGGGGTTTTCTCCTCAATCAGAACTGAACCTTCTTCTTTTTGACATTTGTTGGACTCAGCACTGGGAAATCAGGATATATTTCCAGACCACTTGACATTATATTTTGGCATTGTAATAACTAAGATCATTACACTCAGGAAAATGACCAATCATTTATTTAGAGAGACAGTCCGGCTTTGATGCTAATGACAGCAGTCCTCCTGTGGCTAGTGCTTATTGTAGTATCTGCTCCTACAAGCGAGGAATAGCCATTTAGCCAGCCTGTAAGAAGATCATTCCCTTCTCCACAGGGAAGTGTTTCTAGTATTGCTGAGGCAGGGACTGAAAGCACTGGGTTGAGCTGAAATGGGGTCCTGTGCCCTGGGCAAGGGTTGGAGGAGCCCCCTGGGGATGCTGGGCAGGGCCAGCAGCCCTTGTAGTGCCTTCAGGATCCTAACAAACACAAATCTACTTCTCTTTCTTCAAAATGAAGCACATGTACGGGTCACAGGAGTTCACTGGTGCTGTCAAGGTGGTCAGCAGTGGAGAAAATAATTATTTCTTGCAACAGTTAGATTGTGATTTTGAATGATCCTCCTGCTGCATATAAAGATTTAACTATGCCTTTCCAAATGTCTGGCCATCTTCCTCCATCCACGCCTTCCTTTGTCCACCCTCTTCTTTCACTGCAGGGAGTTGTTGGGGAAGCACTGGGCCCATCTATGCAAACCGGGCATGAAGGGGGAAGGAAGAGGTCCAGCATATTTACAAGGCCGGTCTTGATGAAAAGTGCTCTGAGTAACATCACTGTAATGAGGGAGAAAAATCCTGCAACAGAAAGGCTGGTATCAAGGAGATTTCTCTTTCATTCAACCTGTTTCTTTCTTCCCCTTATCCGACCAACCGAATCATAACTCCTCTGAAGGAAATATTTCCCCCATGGCCTGCAAGACATTGGTCACTAGCATGGCCATATATTTTGCACTTTTTAACCTAGTAAATAGAGGCATGAAACAGAAGTAAGAGTGTCTTCCTTTATCAAAACTAGTGAAAAATCAAGTAGTAAAATCTCACCAAAACATAGTTGGCCTGTGAAGCACAGCCTTCAAAACCACTTAACTGTGCCATGAAAAGCAGTAGAGGAGCACTGGAGCTCCTGAGAACCTGTTCTTTCATGAGCATCCTAATGAATGAGCTCTGGTTTCTTACAGCTCTGTCTCATGGGCTTCCTGGATGTAATGACTAAGAAGACACAAGCTCCAGCTGAACTTTTCTGACTGATGTGACAGATACTTGCAGATTTTGAGGTATATAACAACACACGATCTCCACTTTTGCCATGGTCTGGGCACAAAGGGATACATAGGGAGCCTCTTCATGGAAATGCCTTCATTTTCTTAAACTTGTAGGAATATGATTGTCTTTGAGAATTTTGCCTGCATCTCACACCCAGCTGAAACTGATCAGTGGGTTCAAAAATTGGTAATGAGACATGTAGACACAAGGATTGGAACATATGGAATACATAGATACCTACATTTCAGTTGGGGAGTAGTTGAGGAAAAGAATGGGTTGCTATGGAGCTTTGTTTATCATGTATAAGACATGGAAGAGAATTTCCCTGATTGACCGTAAGGGTAGACTAGGCTGAGTAGCACAGGCACTGACATCTATGTCACAGATGTCCAAACTTCAGACCAAGTGCATTATGCTGGAGATTTCCAGTGACATAAATCACTATTTCCATAGAAAACTAACCTTGAAACCACCACCACTTAGGACTTTCCACTATTGTGGTACCCATTCAGAAAACTTTGGAAGGTAGGCCAGGAGAAGATGATTGACTTTTTTAAAAACTCACACAGGTCTATGTTTCCAAGACGGTGGACAAGGAAATAAATAAAACATGGGGAAATGAACACAGTAAATGATCGCTCAAAGTTTAACCTAAACCTAGTTGGTTTTAACTGAAATCACGGTGGCAATACTGCCCAATCTGTTTCTTGAATAGCTTTCAAAAGAATTAGAAGGTCTCCAAATTTAAAAAAAAGAGAAGGGGGAGTGGGGGGAAGCTGGTAAATGTGTTGGAAGGATTTCATCCCAGCAGCTAAACGTGCAACATTGAAGGCAGAAAGAGCTACAGAAAGAGGTGAAGCCTGAGCAACACAAGGCAGAGGGCAAAGCCTACAGAGGAACTGCTACAGAACCTGAAAAAGAGAGGAGAGTTTGAAAAGGAGAACAGCTTTATAATCCAGTACCTGAAATTCAGGGGCATCAACGAATGAGGGAGAGAGACTTCCTCGCTTTATTGGGAATAATAAAGTATTTTCCATTACAAAGCAATAAAGAAGAACTATTAAACGCTATGGAAGGAAGGAAGAGGCAGCATGAGCAGCTGAACTCTTGATCACAGCCTGCTACCCCAACAAGACTTGATGACAAAAGTCTGTGAGTCCCCTCTCTGTGAAGGGTGCTGGCTCCCCGGGCACCGCACCGCTGCCACGGGGCTGGCCCTCGGCAGGCTCGCGGGGCTGGCGCGGGGCTGTCGGGTTGTCAGCCGAACTCGGTGAATCGCCCTATGCCGTGTGTTGTGCTGTGCGGGGCTGGGAGAGGGGAGGAATGGTGCTGCGGGGGTGCCCCTCACAGGGAGACGGTGGGGTGCGTGTTATGTGTGTGCGGGGGGA
>NW_010403868.1:0-1389 GCF_000710305.1 Buceros rhinoceros silvestris
GGGGGGGGGGGGGGGGTGTGCACATGGGCCCAAGCACGTCCTTCCCCGCCGCCTCACGCCTCCCCCCCTGCACACACACACCCCCACGAGGCCTCGCACGAGGCCGCCGGCGCACGAGGGCTCCCTCTCGCACCAGGGCTCGTACGAGAGCTCTTGCACGAGGGCTCTCTCACACGAGGGGCTCTTTCACACGAGGGCGCGCTCCTTCTCGCACACGAGGGCCAGCTCTGCTCTCTCTCGCACGACGGCTCTTTCTCACACCAGGACACACTCTCTTGCACGAGGACTCTCGCACGAGGACTCTCGTGCACACAAGGGCTCTTGCACAAGGGCACACTCTCACAAGGGGGCTCACTGTCTCACATGAGAGCTCTTGCACAAGGACACACCTTCTCACAAGGACTCTCTCGCATGAGGACTCTCTCACACGAGGACTGACTCTCACACGAGGACTGACTCTCTCACAAGAGGACTCCGTCTCTTGCACGAGGGCTCTCTCACACGAGGACACTCTCTCTCGCACAAGGACTCTCTTGCACGCCAGTTCTCTCGCACGAGGGCACTCTCTCGCACGAGGGCTCTCTCTCACACGAGGAGACTCTCGCACAAGGACACTCTCTCTCGCACGAGGGCTCTCTTGCACGACGGCTCTCGCACAAGGGCTCTCTCACATGAGGACACTCACTCTCGCACAAGGAGTCTCTCTCACACAAGGACTCTCTCTCGCACGAGGGCTCTCTCTTGCATGAGGGCTCTCTCACACGAGGACACTCTCTCGCACAAGGACTCTCTCGCACAACGGTTCTCTAGCACGAGGGCTCTCTCACACGAGGAGACTCTCTCTCACACAAGGACACTTTCTCTCGCATGAGGGCTCTCTCTCACACGAGGGCTCTCTCGCACGAGGACACTCTCTCTCGCACAAGGACTCTCTTGCACGCCAGTTCTCTCGCACGAGGGCACTCTCTCGCACGAGGGCTCTCTCTCACACGAGGAGACTCTCGCACAAGGACACTCTCTCTCGCACGAGGGCTCTCTTGCACGACGGCTCTCGCACAAGGGCTCTCTCACATGAGGACACTCACTCTCGCACAAGGAGTCTCTCTCACACAAGGACTCTCTCTCGCACGAGGGCTCTCTCACACGAGGACTCTCTCTCTCACATGAGGACACAGTCTCGCACAAGGACTCTCTCTCTCGCACGAGGGCTCTCTCACACGAGGACTCTCTCTCTCACATGAGGACACAGTCTCGCACACTCTCTCTCTCACATGAGGACACAGTCTCGCACAAGGACTCTCTCTCTCGCACGATGGCTCTCTCTCTCACACGAGAACTCTCCCTCTCGCACAAGGACGCTCTCTCTCACACGTGGACACACTCTCTCTC
>NW_010403869.1:0-1107 GCF_000710305.1 Buceros rhinoceros silvestris
AGACCTTTAAGATCACCGACTCCAACCATTCACTCTGCACTGCTAAGGTCCCTAAACCATGTCCCTCAAGAAATTCATACAGTGCTGAGAATATGTGGAAATTTCTGCTGTGATGAGACCCAAAGTACAAGGCATGATATGCTTTTCTGCCCCATACATAGAGAAGCTGTACGTAAATGGTATAGAGTGTTCCAATCAGGTACAGTTAGCAGGCAATTCCTCCAAAACCTCCCAGTTCACTGTACTGGTTTTCGCTTGAATCGAGATAAATTTCTTCATAGTAGCTTGTAAGGGGCTATGTTTTGGCTTTGTGCTGGAAATGATGCTGACAACACACAGACGTTTCAGTTACTGCTGAGCAGTGCTTACACAGCATCAAGGCGTTGTCTGCTCCTCTCACTGCCCTGCCAGTGAGAGGGCTGGGGGCCCTCAAAAAGCTGGCAGGGGACACATGATGTGATGTCATGTTCAGCAATAACATTGGAGAAGAGGTTGAAGGGCAGGGGCATTGCTCAGGGTATCGGTCAGTTGTTGGGTGAGCAATTGTTTTCATTAGCAACGCTTGTTTGTCTGGGGTTTTATTTCCCTCTCTCTTAGTTGCTGGGTGGTAGTTTCTTCTTTTCCTTACATTTTTTAAATGCCTTTTTAATTACTCAACTATTTTTATCTCAACCCATGAGTGAGTTTCTCACTTTTACCCCTCCAAATCTCTCTGTCATCCCACTGTGGCAGAGTGAGCGAGCAGTGGTGTGGTGCTTAGTTGCTGGCCGAAGTTAAACTATGACATTCACCTGGGAGAGAACCCAAAAGAGATGTGCCCATCTCCCTCACTGAAATTTCTAAGAAAAGGCTAGTTAATTTCTGATTTCTTCAGAAATGGTATAGGCACAGTTCCTCCTACCCTGTGGCAGAGGAATGGACTACTGACCAAAGTTCCCTCTGATGCTATGATGGCCTGACAACAGTCAAGCTCAACTCTTTTCAGGAGTGCGCCACAGTAAAGAAATATCTCTCTGTGATAGATTTCCGGAGTGGGCAATAGAACAGAAGCGGCCCAGCTGTGCCTGAGTTGGGAAAGCAGAAAACATCCACAGGTTTGAATATTAG
>NW_010403870.1:0-1026 GCF_000710305.1 Buceros rhinoceros silvestris
GGCGGAAACGTATTGAAACGACAAGGTTGGTCGGTGTGTTGTTTTTTTTTTTAAAATCCCGAGTAAACGGTCTGTATTCTAACACACGGTCGGTCTGTACCAATTAAATACAGTGCGGCAGGATATAAATTACAGTTCTTTACAGTCAAATACGAGAGTCCGCTCGCTGTACACCACAATCGAAGAAAGAACAGCAGCTTATCGGTAAGGTCCCAGGTATCTCCATCACTCACGCGCTAAGGAACAAGGAACAGAATCAGCAGGCCATCCACTTCACGCCGCTACTTTACAAATACCCAGAACGCTTGTACAGGCATCTACAGTATCTACACGTGGCACAACCTTCTCAGGAATTCACGAGCACCAGACATTAACCCTTCCATCATTCCCATTATTAAAATAAAACTTTACAGATTAAAATCACTTTAGCAGGTCCTATTTCATCGTGATAATAACCAGCAAGTAACAAGTGCAAAGTCTGCAGTCACGATCCGTTTACTGCTTCTTTTGTTCCCCTGTTTCCCCACTCACCCACCACAACCCCTCACACCGTTGCAGTAACACTGGTTTCTGCAGCCCGGCTGCCCTATGCTAAGGTACGAAGCGCCAGGCGTTGGGTGGCCTCAGGCGTTGCTCATGGTTTCGACCCGACGCCAAGTCGGCACAGTGGCAGGCCTCTAGGAAGACAAAAAGTACGAAGCAGCTGGAGATTTCAGTGTGCTTAAACAGGGAACATAAGGCTGCACGGTGCCCAGCAACTAAGAGAAACGTGGCACCAAGTTCTCCATCAAAACATTTACAATAGAAAGATATAAACAGCAAATGTGTCAGTCTAAAACAGGTTCTTTGGTAATTAAAAACAGCAAACCGTAGCTCCCCCCCCCATACGGATTTACATCCTGGTTTTTCCACAATAAAATATTTTTTGTTGTTTAAAATATATCTCCCAAGTGGTTGCGTAACACATAGTCCAGTACCTCCGTTATCTACAGATCAGCTTTAACTGTGTTTTAGTGTGCAGCCGTA
>NW_010403871.1:0-2866 GCF_000710305.1 Buceros rhinoceros silvestris
AGAGCAAACGCGGAAGAGACCCGAGCAGCGAGCGGTGTGCGGGGCGGGAGGAGGCTGAGCCAGCGTCCGCCACCCCCGGGCCTGCCCTTCGCTCCCCTCAGCTCTCCCAGGGTCTGGGGCGGGGGGGCGCCTCAGGCCCCGCCGGCCAGGGGGACTCTCCCCACAGGCCTCCCAAGACAAAAGTGAAAATAAGGTGGGCGAGACTCGCAGGTTCACTGGAAATCTAACGATCTCAGGAGATGAGAACAGTGTTTGCTAAGATTCTAACCCTCAGCTACATCATCCCGGGTACAGGTTACTCCTGGGGAGATTCTGCTTAGGCACAGGAGGAGAATTTTTGACAAGGACAATCAGCCATTGGAATAATCTCCCCAGGGAAGCGGGGATTTCCCAACAGTACGAATCAGCTGGACAGGGTGAGGAGCTATCTCTTCTAGATGGTGCTTTCCCAAGAACGGTTGGACCAGATGCTGCGGGAGGTCCCTGCCAAGGTGGTAATCAACGACTGATAAATGCATTGAAATGGTAGGGAGGGGATGGGCTGCTGCCTACGTAACTTCAGCTCTCCTCCTCTGTGATAGCTGCAGCCATACCTAAAACTGTCAGTGTCTGACATGGTTACATACTGCTGCTTAAACATAACGGGCTGCTGAGAGTAAATCCTGTGTCTCAGCTCAGAATGTAAGAAATGCATGTATGTGTAAGTCAAACATGCAGTGAGAACAAACACCTCTAGAGAGGGGAGAGTGAAGTTAACAACTGAGTAAAAAGGACAAGAAGGTTTGGACCAAATCTCATTTAAATTGAAGTTGTGAGATGAAATGATTTCGAGAACTAAAATACGTCAAAGTGGAGAGCTGCGGAGATAAACAGGAGAGTGACCCCATGAGCACTGTCAGAATAGGAATTCCCAACGACATAAGTTGCTTCTAAGGCAGTGGATGAATGCAAACAAGATTGACACTGTGAACTGAGGCAGATACTGATTAATCAAAAGAAATGCAGCATTAAGGAGAAAATGCAACAAGGAGATTAAAAAATTGCTAAAAGCAGAAAAGCTGGTTTAAAAGCCATAGTTTGTTTATCTTTAGTTACAACACCTAATGTAGATTTTTCTGTCATTAGATCATGAAAGGTGTTCTGGTTCCAGATGATTCTCTGCATTTTTTTTTATGCTACTGACTCTCTTCCTCTCCCTGTCCCCTCAGAAATATATTCAAATATTTTTCCTGAAGGGAAAAAACCATAAATACGTAACATCTGCTAATAAAGTTGTTGTTGGTTTTTTTAATAGACAAACAATATTCCAGGCTGCTAAAGATTGATTTTTCCTGCTGGATATCCACTGAATATGATATCTCTTCCTGCAAAGACATCTTCATTCTTGTACAGAGCTGAACCAGCTGTTTAAATACTGCACAAAAAATAAATACGTGCTTCAAAACAGACCATTCTCCCCATTGGGCTAAAACTGACGAATGGTTTTAATATTTGACCTTAACTTTCTCATGTCCCAGTTTTTTACATGCAGAAATTGAGGACGTGTGACATATAAAATACTTTTTTTATATATTAAGGAGTTAATGACAGATCATGATTTCAAACCGATGCTGCTTTGACTTGGACCAAGGCCTTGATCAAGTCCTCTGAACCCTTTGATGCATTTCCAGCGAACTTCAGCACTAATTAACTTTTGGACCTTACCAGTCTAATCTACAGTAAGGATGCTGGAGCTGAACTAGGAGCCAGTAGGCACCATCCTCTGGATAAGCGCTTTCTATGAAAGATAAGGAAGAAGTTTCACTGGAGGTTTTATTCTTGGCCGGCACTTTCCAAGACTGCCTCAGAATTTTTTTTTTTTTTTTACAGTCTAAGAACTCCAGCTTTCCTTGTAAGAGATGTATTTATATGCTGATTTCAGTGGAGAAACTGGTGCATCAGCCACTCTGCTTTTCCAGCCAGACGTTTATGGGTCGTGGTTCTTCTGTAGTTTCTCATTGAGTATTGCAATTTCCTCTTAGCATAAAGTAATTCATGTTTTTACATCTGCTTGGAATCTGGCTGGGATGATGTGCTGAAACAGCCATCCTCCACCACGTTGCGTGGGTACTATGGTAAAGTACCTTTTGGGATACGCTTCCCGAAGGCTCGTTGTGGCGGTGGGACAAACCCGGCAGGCTGCACAGTTGCGCTGCCAAGGGAAAGTAGCAAAGGACCAGCTCTTGGAAGTCCTAACATTAGCATCCTAACAGTAAACATGACGTTACAGACTAGGGCTGTGCAGCAGGAGGTTCACCCTTTTGCACGGATCCCCTGCCTTGGCAAGGTCCTGATCTGCAAGTTGAAGAGACTTTGTTCTGGTAATTGTCATACTGTACATTTAAAGGAGATAAATCAGGTGACGAACCTAAGTAGGATTTATTTCTGTGAAATCCACAGAGATCAGTCACACGACGAGAGGTCCAAAGCCACCCAACAGTAGGTAAATGCTTGTATTCCTTCACCGTTTTACAAGTATTGCAGTTTATCGGGACACAACCTGCCCTCGTAGCAGGTGGGACGAGAATAGTGTGTAGGCAGGAGATAAAGTGGGGCTGAGGGTGGAGGGACACTCAGCACCGGTTTGCTGTTAGCACGGACAGATGAAAGGTGCTGGAGAGACCAGTTCGCCCCTCGCCGCCTTCTCCCGCCCGTCTTTCTGAGCACGCTCACGCTCTGCACACGCAAGCGATTTTTATTTTACAGAGCGTCTGCGATCCCGTTACCTCCGCCAACCGTCTCTCCCGCAGGTTTTGTGGCGTCCCGGCGCCCTGCCCGGCTGCAGGACGGGGCGGCTACTCCAGAGAGTACGGTAGGGCATGCCCCG
>NW_010403872.1:0-2568 GCF_000710305.1 Buceros rhinoceros silvestris
GAGAGGCCCCTTCTGCTGCCCCTGACTCGCGGTCGGGCGGCGCAGCCGGCCCTCCTTCCAGCGCTGCTCTGCTCTGAGCGTCAAAAGCAGGAGCGACTTCCTGCGCTCCGGAGTTGAGACATCCCTTGCTGGTGGTGGCCGCTGCCATCTCCCTGTGCAGGTGAGCATGAGGCAGAGGCGTCTGGAGCCGTTTATTTCCAGTTGAGGCAGTGTCACCCTGTGAGGGGGGTAAGGTCTTTGCCCGAGTTTGCTCAGACACCCTAGAAGGGAGGCACTCCGAAAAAGGCGGTCTTGAAATCAAAGTACGTGTTTTAGGCCTCCACACTTGCAAGAGGAGGCAGCTATTCATAGGCAGCAGAGATTTGCGAGACCGTTGTAATGTGCACCTGCACAGCTGTATAGACTGCTCTAAGCCAGCCTCCGCAAGCACATAGTTAAAAAGAGTGGAATATGGTTTTGGGTTAAGAAGCAGAAAACGAGTTGTGAATGCGAGATGAAAAATCAGCAAGTGAGAGTTATGTAAAAGGCAAGGTAAGTAATTTCAGTTAATTCTTGTGTCAGTTACTGACCTCATACGTATCTTCTAACACTCCTGAGCCCTCAGGTACCAGAACTACATTCACCTGCAGGCAATCCTGTGCCTGCTCTCTCCTGTACCTGTCGCGTGTGTAAGCCACACCGTTCCACTAAATGGAAATACAACCCACTGGAAATCAGACAGGCCCAAGAGCAAATGCAGCTTCCACGTATTTGTGCCCAGAGCAATGCAACCAAAGACTATTCCTCCAATCACAATGCAATTGGTATGGTCATATAATTATAAACATAGATAATGTTGTGCAGCCCAGACTAGAAAGTGATGGGATTATTTTTGGACAAGATCACATCTTTTTGTCAGCACGGATCTAACAGGGATCATTGAGCCAGACTTGCTTTTTTTGCCTACAGTTACTTTACTGAAAGTTGACACCACAGATCAATCAGAATCTTTGCATATTCTTGTTTCTATTGCCCCTTTCTATTTAGTACCCAAATTACTCTTTATGTAGCAAATCTATTGATATAGGGTGTCCTCAATTGTTGATTTTTACCACTAGGACCTTTCATCACAAATCTGTCTTGTATTCTCATTTTGAAAAGGATCTGAAGTAATCATACAGAAAACAACCATCTGATTATTCTATACAATTTCAAATTTATAACGTTTCAGTGCCTTAGTGTGTATTTTTCATGCCTTTATGGGACCGGTTCACTTAGTGGGCACATCCCAAATGCATACGACCTCTGGTGTTTTTCAGATGGAAAAACCCACCAGTACTGCAAGCAGCATGCAGAGATACCCTCCCTTGTTTTGAAAGAAGAAAGCAAGCCCAGAAGTGAAGGTAAGGAGATTTTGCTCGATGTGACAGAAGTGTGAATAGTCAAAGCATACACTTTAAACCACACATTAAATAAATTGCTGCTCCTGGTAGGTACGGATGCTTCTTGCCTGTTCCAGTACTAAGCTATGCTTCAAAAAGATGTCACTTAGGTTTCTCACCCTCTCCTAGAACAGTCCCCTCCCTGCCCTTTGACACTTAAAGAAGTTGAGTGCTTTTAGTTTGGGCCAGGAAAAGATAAAAGGTAAGAAGTGGAGCCAATTAAGATTATAAGTTTATTTGGTCAGTTAAAAGGAAACACAAATGAATTATTACAGGTCTCAGTGAAAAAAGTTCTTGGGATCAGATTTTCTTAATAATGTACTTTTACTTCATCAATATATTTGTTTACTAAAAAGACACCACTGAATGACTATAAAATGTGTTCCAGCAGGTAACACTCACACTGACTGTGGCCTGGGCGCTTTCTTGGGTGTTTGCTTTGTTGTTTTTGATGACTTCTTGCCTGACTGTAATGATTTGCCAACTTTGGGTGTTGCAAAAGACTTTGCTTCAGGCTTCTTGGGAGTCTTCTTCATCTCTTTTTCTTTTATTGCTTCCTTTGGCTTGTTGAGCTGCTTGGCTTTTTTCTGTTTGGGTAGTATCTGCAAGTCTGCGCTCTCTTCTGTAACTTTATGTTTGGGTTTTGGAGTCTCCAGAGCTAGAGGTTGTTTCTTTCTCTTACCGCGATGTGCTTTACTTTTCTTGACCAGGTTGTCACCTTTTTCTGTACTTGGTTCCATTTTCTGTATTTAAGACACAAAAAAAATTACCCTTCCACTTAAGAAACACCTTTACGGACTGTTATAAATGACAAATGGTTTCTGTTCATTGAACTGTGCCCTAGCCCAAAGAACGTGTTCGCATTTCAGTCTGGAAGCAGAGGATTAAACACAGAATCATGAAAATAATGAAGTAATAACTAAATATTTAGAAAGTAAATAGATTGAACAGATGCAAGGATCCTCTTGGCCAGTCAAGTCACTGACCTCTGCTGGCAGTGCTTTTAGCCCCAGTCCTGAGCAGAGATCAGTTCTGCATGACACACACCAGCTGGCCGCGCTCTTCTCTGTGCTGAGGCCTACTGTTACCTAGAGCTCCTCCCATATTCCCATGTGGCCCCGTAGCAGGGCTGCTGTCACCAGAGCGG
>NW_010403872.1:2645-7154 GCF_000710305.1 Buceros rhinoceros silvestris
CCCGCTGTCACCAGAGCGGTCCACCCCATCCACTCTGGCTGGGTCTGACACAGGGCTCTGGACACAGGGCTCTGGCAGTTATGTCACGTGAGCTGACCTAAGCCTGTGGCGTGAGTGCGGCTAGAAGCAAGCTGAGCCAATTTCTTTGGAGGGCCTAAACATAATCGTAGATGTAGTTTGGGCATCCCTGAGGAGGTACAAAGTTACGAGTTTAAGCTCCAATCATGAATGCAGTACAACTAATATATGAGTTATTGTTTTATTCATCCAATTAGCTTTCCTAGATATTGTTAAACACGAGTATTATCAGTCTGGTTGTTTTGCAGACATGTTAATGACATGATTCGCATCATCTCCAATACTGGCGACAATAAGTACTTCATGCAAGCTGCTAGGTCTGAATTTATACCGTGTGATTGTTCATCTGTCTTGTATAATATCTTGTTCATATTACTATCCTAGAGAACGTTACTTGGTTTGGCACTCCAGGCAGATGATGATACATTAAAATTTAACTTTGTAAGAAAAGTTGATTTTAAAATTTTATTATTTACTTGATCAAGTATTAAGCTGTTTCTTAATTGTTTATCCTTTACATCTGACTTCAGGCTTATTATTTGACCTAGACAAAATCGCTGCTGTTGAGAAAAATATGTAAAAGGACAATAACCACTGGCTTCCTTGGTCTTTGCAAGGGGTTAACAACAACAACAAAAACACAACACACAGGAAAAAACCAAACAACCCAAGGCAAACAAAATGCCCCCAAACTAACTAACCCCCTAAGAACAAACCCCTTTACACTCAACTCTTGCTTTTGTGATACATTCACAAAAATCCAGTTCACACTGTTCCCTAAGGAGCAATGAATTATTTAAATCTTTAGCTTTAACTGAAACGAGAGTTTCTTAAAATGATTAAACGATTACCTTCAGCTCAGCTAAGATGGTTGTTTGCATGGGCACCAGTTGTGGAATTTCTTCATCATCATCATCGTGACCTGGTTTTTGGACTACTTCTTGTTCTTTAATCGCAAGCTCCTGGGTAGCAGCAGCAGCATTATTTTCAGTTGTTGAAGTGGCTTGACTTGACTTCCGTTTTTTAGCTGCCTTCTTTGGTTTCTTGTTCTTTCCCTTTTAGAGTTAATCGGAAGTACATCTCAGACAAATCCCCATAACATTTAGAAATGTATAATAATGATTTTAATATCGTTAAAAATAAGACGGTCTAGCAACATTAATTTAAATACTGTTGTTCCATAGACCTGAACTGGCCATTCATATGTGAAATATGAAAAAACGTGTTACTTTCAGGAGCTTATTATAAACAGCTCATAAGTAAACAACAATAATGTCAAGATTACAGTCTTTAAGTTGAATATATATGCCCCAAATTTATTTTGGACAAAAAACCATAATAAGCAGAATTTGGTACAAAGGAAGAGCTGCCTTTTTTTTTTTTTAAGTAGATAAGCCCCTCACAGACACAAACATATGAGTTAGTGAGTGATTCAGATGCCACTGATTAGCCAACAAATACTGGATGCATAGTCTGAATCCATGTATATCTTAATGAGTGTCTGTTCAGAAGGCAAATATGAATAAACAATACAAGCAAAAGTTCTAAGAATGAATCTCAGTTTCCTACAGTTTAGGACAAAAAATGCTTAACACACTTGTTTGCAGTTTGCTTTACGAGCTATCAGGGAGTTTCCATAATTTCATCAGTATTACCGAGTATTTGAAGCACTCGGAGTCAGACATTGTAGCCAGACGTGCCTTGGATCAACTGCTAAAATGTTTAAACTCAACTATAAACATCAGACACTACAATGAATAAAAGGAAGCCAAAGAACTAGTTGTTTCAATTTGGTTTTATGAAGAGTTTGAAAAATATTTTTTTTACCTTCACTTCCTTTTTTTTGAGAGACGGCTGGCTGTCAAGCTCATCCAAGTTGGAGATATTTGCAGTAAAAATTGGAAGTGCAACTGATTTAAGTGTTTTGAGGTGAAGAATTTTTACATTTTTCCACTTCTGCAACAACAAAACCAGTATATTATGTAAAAATAACAAGGCTGAATTATGAACCAACTTGGTTTTAAGGCAGTCAGTCGGCAGTACCTTTGGTAACTTCTTAGCAATCACATCAGCTGCTGCAATGATATTCTCTAGTATCTCATCAGCTTTCATTCCAGTGTGACCTATACGTGCTGTACTGAAAGAAATGAAGAGTAAAATTGATTTGTGGGCAAATAAGCATACTTCATGTTACATGTTTTCAGACATTTTTCAAAAAAAAAAACCAAACCAATCCACTTATCTGCAACTGTCTTAACTTTCATAAAGGACTGCTGGCTACTGCAGAAGTCTTTTGTAAGAGTGGAGTAGGTTTACCTGTATTTGGATATCCGACTTCTGCCTTATAAGCAATTTAGATCCTTTTAGTGCACAATAACTGAAAAAAGTATTACAAGAATAGAGTATTTTGGAAGCAGTTTTAATCTAATTTAATGGTATTATTTTTGTAAGGCTGTACATGCTGTTTGACAGCAACAGTTGCCTAGAAATTCCGCAGGTGTAAGGAAAACGAGACAAAAAGTAACAATTTACAGTAAAACTCATTAAGTAGAACTACTGATTTCTTTTAACAGTTAAGGTTCAAAGCAGCCCATATCTAGAATGATGACCCATAACCTCTTTTATTCACTTTTTAAGGGAATAAAAATAACTCACTTAAAATTCCTACAGTTAAGGTACCACTGTCCTTTCAAGTGCAGCATTAATCTACACATACTTACTAACAGCACCCTTTGTTGGTAACCGGGAGCGTAGTTCCCTGGAGATGTTTATGTATTTCCTTAGCAAGATTTCTGGCTTTCAGATTTACAGATAAAGGTACCCTAAAACAGAAGGGTGGGGCGAGTGTTTAAAAAAAAAAAAAAATTAAAAAACCAAAGCAAACAAACCAAAACCAACACGCCCTCCCCACCAAAACTTGTTTAAGATTAAATCGTTCTTTATAAAGATAGTGCAAAATGCATATACAGAACTTAAAGACCTACTTTTTCCTTTCATAAAAGTGTTTTCCTAGGTGTGAGGGCAAGAGCCTTCTGATTCGTTCATCAGACAGAAAGAGATCAAATCTGTTCAGGAGGCGACGCTTTGCTTCAAATTGTTTATACTCATTTTTGAGAGTTTTGTATGAGATGATCTGCAATGCAAGGAACAGTTTAGTCCCCGTGCTGAAAACGCAGCCCCGGGCACTTCTTGGAACTAACGTGCGTAACTAGTAGTCTGTTACGGCCCATTATTTTAGAATGCTGAAGACAATCAACAGGAAAAGGATCCAGTACTCTTCTGTTTGAAGAATCAAACAATATGGATCTGTTGCACAGTAACTGGGATTCACCAAACAAAACTTGAGTACATGGTAGAATCTAAGTAAGATTAAATACAATGATGAAATTATTTATAGTTTTATTGCTAGTAGTGTCAACAATCAAATCCAGCTGCAAAGAACTCAAATATTCTTTGACACTGTGAGTGTCTGGCACCGATTGCTAAAGATTCTCTTTCAAATTAGAGGAATTATGCTGTGTAAGTTTTGAAAGTTAGAAAAAGCACAGTTTGAACAGTCAGAAAAATCTTACTAGAGATCATCATTAACTCAGAACATTGAGATTAGAACATTAAACAGCAGGCAACAACAACTGCTTTTCCTTTGTGCCAGTACAAGAGGAAAGAAACGCCATGCTGTATTATTCCATCGTGTTTCTTCCTTACCTGGCTAACACTTCTGATCCCATTCTGGATTAAAAGTTTCCTGTACAGATTTTCAGTCTGTTCTGCTGATAAATTTGGTTCATCCTTTGTGAAGAGGCAAACCTCCGCTGTTTCCGGTCGAATGCCATGCGGCAGTGGTCTACAATGAAAACATCAGATGAACGGGGAACATCTAAGAGGAGGAAGAAGTTTTTTCCATAACCAGGCCTACATGGAGAGATTACTCTCTAAAAAGTGGGACAGCGAAGCGATGGATCTCGATTCTGTTCTTTGTGAACTACTCGGTGTCCTCAGTGGAACCTATCCTTTTTAAAGCACGCCAACAATCCTATACTATGGCTCCAGTCAGATACACCGCTGAATCCATCTGTCCTGCCAGGAACAGTCACCTCGCAGGAGGACCATCCGTTCTCCTCTTTTTACACCATAAACTGCTCCTGCTGGTTAGATAAGCCTTTGCGGTACCGGGCCCCAGCCAGGTAAGGTGTAAACTTTCTCCATACAACATAACTACAGTTTAAATAATTCACATTCGGATATCACAAGAAAGAAGGCAGCGTCTAATGATGTGGTGGTGGGTTCAGACAAGGAAGAAACCGATTTATTTTCTGAGCTCCAGGACCGAAACATGCACACCTTGTAACTGGCAACCCACAAACCCAACATTCTCTGCACGGTCTGACCCCACGGTTCTCGCTCACGGCAGGGGAACTGCCAGGACAGGAC
>NW_010403873.1:0-391 GCF_000710305.1 Buceros rhinoceros silvestris
TTAAAGACATTTTTAAAATAATCTGGTGTATATATAATTTTATATTAAAAAATTGTGTTTTCCCCAGAGAAGGGTAATGGATTTAATTAATCCCAATTAATCGGGCTTCTCCGCTCCACTAGAGTTGCAGGGACAGGACCTGCCGGAGGGGTATTTTGGGGCAATTTGGGGTCTTTCTTGGGATCTCGCCCTGACGGGCGCCTCTTGTCTTGGCTGGGGCTCTAGCTCTGGGCAAGCTCACGAAAAGCATCTGATAGCAATAAAGAGCAAAACCCTCCCGCTGACAAGCCCGGGCTGAAGTCACCGACGGGCCGCAGCCAAGACACGCATTGTCCTCGCTTCTGCTGGGACTGATTAGAGCTGCCTGGCAAGCGCCAGCGCTGGGCGAGGG
>NW_010403873.1:603-1043 GCF_000710305.1 Buceros rhinoceros silvestris
CCGGGGGCCCCTTTCCCCCGCCGATTTACACCCATTTCTCCACGGTTGTGGCCATGCCAAGCTTGGGGCGTCCTGTCTAGGGAGCAAGGTGGATCCCAGGAGGAAAAACCTGAATTCAATATTTTTGGAGCAAAGCAAAGCAAGAGAGTCCCTGGCAAACAGCAGGCGGCGGGGCTGAGAGCTTGCTGTCTCTTCGGCGTGCGATATTTCTTAAATCGTTATTTTCTGTGCGCTCGAGGCGGGGGCTGAGCCATCCGAGTTCCTCTCCAAGTTCCATCCAAATGTCCTTGGCAGTCGGGAGGCTTAGAAAATGAGGGGGGGTAGGGGATGTTCCAGCGGGGAACAGCAGCATTTTAGAACAAATCTATTTATCAAGAATGTTTATGTATTTGTATATATATGTATTTATATATTGAGAGATATATTTCTATATATGAATA
>NW_010403874.1:0-363 GCF_000710305.1 Buceros rhinoceros silvestris
TGTGCCTCGTCCTCCCGCTTTTCACCAGGCCTTGCTGTGTGCCGTACCCGCGTTACGCGTGTAAGCCCCTGGGAGGGTTTTTTAAGGAAGCGGAAAAGCTGCTGGTAGGCGGTGGAGCGTGAGGCGCTGAGGGCGGGTTGCTCCTGGGGAAGCCTGAGGGGAGAAATCCCGGTACCGGCGCGACTGAAACCGGCCGTGCTCCGAGGCGGACGGGAGAGAGCGCTGCAGGGCCCTGCTCAGCCCCAGCCAGCACAGTATCTTCTGTTTCGCAGTCAGAGACACCTTGCCTAAAAGAAATCTCCAGGAACTTTAAAAACGGGTAACTACCGCTTTAGCCTCCGGGCTTCGTAACTACTGGAAACA
>NW_010403874.1:491-12638 GCF_000710305.1 Buceros rhinoceros silvestris
CCTACCGTAGTCAGTATGGCCAGCTGCCTCTGTAAGATTTAAAAGGACCACAGACCTCTGGTGATTAGTAGCACGAAACCAGCACAGCCTGCTTTTAGCTACAGGAAGAAATCAGGAGTCAAAATTAGTCTTCTGAACTAAAAGCTGTAAAGTGATCCTGACAGATGTTGATTCCTTAAGAGAAGGAAAGGGGAGGTCAAGAGCAGGGCCATCTCCTGCAACAGGGTTTCTCTAAAAGCAATGACACTCACCTTACCTGTTGTCTCCTGCACCAACACATTTCCATTTGCAAAGACTAAACCCTGCTTGCCAGATGTAAACACACCAAGCAGATTCGGGAGGACAGCTGGGATCCCTCCAGGACACAGTGAGAGAACCTCAGGATTCGAGGTGTGTGCCCATCTGGTTCATTTGCTTTGTTCTCTGACCGGGAATATGGAGTGTGCTGTTATTCATGTGGCACAGGTAGTAAACGCTTCCGAGAATTACAGTGTAAACCAGTCCTGTCCAACTGATAGTTCCTACTGGAGCAACACATTCCCTTTCCAGGTTAATGATGTGATCTGAGTGACATATATCAGTTCTCGTTTTTATTAACACAGGGACACAAAACTAATTAAAGACGAGAGCAACACATTAGCTCTTCAAATGCTAGAGTCAAAAGTTGTAACTGACAGCTTTGATTTAGAGACAGCCTCATAGATGTGACTGATCACATTTGCAGTCTGCTAACATTGTCACAAGAAAGATTACAAAGCTCATTAAAAAAGTAATCAAATATTCATGACCAGAGTTAGATGAAGCAACAAATTTGGTTCCAGCTGTCCTTCCACCTTGTCCTCCTCTTTGCATTAGTATCTATGCTTTCAGAATTTGGCAGGAAGCTTCATCTTCTTTTCAGTCCATCTAAAATAACAGAATTATTAGACATCAGACTTCACATTCTAAAAATAAACCGAGTTGGCTTAGGTTCTGGTACCACAGATGGCATCAATGCCAACAATCAAACAGACCCTTTGAAATATGTTTTGCTAAAGAGCTTCCAACAGATTTCAAGTGTTCATGTCTGAGTAGTACACTAGAAGTATGCTCGAAAGAGTGCACAGCCAAAAGCTGCTTAAGGGGAAAAAAAAACCAAAATAACAAACCCTCCAGAATTTCCATAAAAATTGTAGCATGGGATATCCAGTGAGAGCTGAAAAGGTTTGATTACACTTAAATACTACTCATTTAAGATCTTAAGAATAGGTGATGCTATGAAAAAAGGGAAATGATTTTTCCCTCACGGCATTTTAACTTATGTACTTGCCAATTTAGTAATGGTTTTTGTAGGTCTTCTCCACATGCACTTGTGTAAAGAATTGTTTCAGACCAGTTTTTTTATTATTAAGGGATTTTTCAAGTATAGTTATAGGCAGAATGTACCCTATGAAAGGAAGCAGAAACTTCTAGCTCAGGTGACGTACACATTCTCCTGTCTATTGTGAGCAAGTCAGATGGTATTTTGTACTTTAATTTTTGATTGAACACTTGTATAAAGTACTTTTTATTCTTCATCTGCAACTGGGGAAACTATGACAGTATCCGTAATGTCATATATGAGCTGAACCTGCCTGCTAACAGTTTATCAGTCACCATGTTTCTTAACATTCCTGCACTTGGCCACCTCCACCTGCAAGGCAGAGCTCATACTATTTTCCTGCCTCCTGAAAACAAATTCAAAATATAAACAGCAGCATTTGTATAGCTGATGTAGGGGGAATGTTCATGTAAAAAGACACAATAGGACTATACAGTTTGATTATTTCTGGAACGTAACAGTGAAGTTTTTAAAGATAATAAGAATTCTGTTGTTGGGGAGGAGGGTTTATGATTTATAGCAACAGTTCTGCCTAAACCTGATTGTTCATTTGAAGATAAAACATCTAACATAGTTACCTGTGTTTTCTCACCTTGGGGAGTCAATTCCGCTGTCACCTGTAATGCTGTGGTTTTCTGTCCCTTCCAAGTGTTTCTGTCCTGTACACACATTCTGAAAACACAGCTCTTTTTTTCCCTGAGCGTTTCTTGTTTCTTTGGTCCGTGAAGAACAGCAGGCCTCTACTTTGCCCATCTCATAGGTGAAGTTCTGCAAAGTGTCAGCATCTGAGTCAGCCTCGTTGGTATGGCATAAATCTGCTATGGCTGGAGCCCTCACACAGTCACTGAGGCCGGTCTCTTCTTCCTCTCTGTGACCTACTGGAAGAACCTGACTGCACAGACAACTTTCTTCTGTGAGATCTGGTTTTGGATGCGCTTTTGAGCCATCTATTGATTCTGCAAAACCAGCACTTTCCTTATAGCCACACCCTCCAGTGTGACATTTATTTCCAGTTGTGTTGTACTGGGTAGGATAAGAACAGGTTTTCAGGTCCATAGCTGTCCCCAGCTTTTGCACAGCTTTACTCCAGTCTCTTGCATCTGAAACAGCATGGCCAGGGCACAAGTGACATGCTTCATTGCCTTCAAAATTGTCATCCAGATGCAACAACAAGTTACAGGTGTCACGTTCTTTTTGGTGCAGAGGGTGACAGTTATCGGTAAAACCTTCACTTTCCAGCTTCATTGATCCGGCGTGGCTGGCACAGTCATATTTAAAGATAAGTTCACTCTTTTTATCAGGCTTTTGTCTGTACTTCACACCATTTTTTTTTACCAGGTTAACATTGGCTGTATAATTTGAAAGGTGGACATTTTGAAATTCATTTGCTGTTTGATCTAATAACTCACATACAGTGTCAGCTTTGCACCTGCAATACTCGTCTTTCACATGTAATGAAAATTTTGTGTCCTCTTTGCACACACCATTATCTTCAGTGTAGGACTGAGGGGATCTTTTAATATTCCCAGGATTTTTTTTTACTGTTCTTCTGTAGATGTTCTCTTCAGAAATGTTACTCTCCAGAAAGTATTTACTTTTATTATCTATTTGCAAAGTACTGCCTTGCAGGTAAGTACAGTTTTCCCTTAAACTGTCTTCCTGTAGTTGGCAGGAAGACCTATTAGCATGGAGCAGTTTGTTTTCCTTAGCTTTGCCAGCTTGCATTTCAGTAGCCAGCTGCTCAGTTTCATAGTCAAAGGGTTTTGAGGGGTCTGAGGACCGTGGCCTTTGCAAAAGCCTTTCTTGCTTTTGGGTCCTCGACTTCAGCTGACTGTTAATGGTACCTTTGTACCCTTTTGCATAAAAGTTGCGTCTCCGTGACAGACCCTGAAAAGGGTTCTTAATTTGTTTTTTATATATGCCATGGGATTCCACTGCTACATCAGTGGGCTGTTGGCTTCTGATAGGCAGCGAGAGGTTCTCTTCCAGTTTCTTATTTTGGGATGTTAGCTTATGTATGTGAGATTTCTTGTGGCTTCTGCTTATCTGCTTCTCCTTCTCTGATTTGGTTTTCCTGGTGTGTTTTGCTGTTTCGCTTTGTGTCTTTTGAATACAGTCCTTTGAAAGATGGTTTTGCCTGACTATTGACTCTTCAGCCGAGGTACCGTTACTGATACTTTTTTTCTGCTCCTCAAACTTCTGCATTAATATCGTGTGTTTAATCAAATTATCAACTGTAAGAGTAGGGTTAATACGCTTGATGATTTCATGTTCAATATCACGAGGAATATTATCTAAGTCATCTTCATCCCTGACTGGCCACTCCTTAGGAGGAAACTGGGCTGAAAAAGTGGAGTACTCGTTCTTACGTTTTTCTTTTTTAGAACTGCTTTTCCAGAAAAGGCCGAGGCCAAACGTTTTGCTTTTCAGTTTCTCTTTCACAGATGTTAGGGATTTGATGGTGTCCCAGGAATGGTTTTCAGCAGATGTGGAGATCCCTTGAGTTTGAACTGAAGGCTTTAATTCACTGCAGCCTTTCTTACCTCCTTCAGGAGGTTCATGGTTCATTAGCTGCTGATACCTTTGTTCACAGAACATATTCTGGTCAGGGAAACAATGGCAGGATTTGTAACAGGATACTGTAGGAATTTTTTCTTTCACTAAGCCTGCACAGCGCTCCATGTTGACCAGGTAAGAGATGGAAGGTGATGAACATTGACAACCATCCTCCAATGGGACCCTTCTATTGTCTTCTATGGCATCATTTGTGATAAAGTATGTGTTGGGAGTCACAACAAAGTATCCATCTCCCGTATGATAGATTTTCCTTTCTTTAATTAGAGTGCCAAGAATATTATATAATATATAGTAGGAGGGAACTGCAATGCCTACAAATGTAGAGATATTTCAATTCAGAAATAAATTTTCAAATAAAATGGGAGCTGGACAAAAAAATAACTTAGATACAACAGATCTTGAAGCAACTGAACATGAGATAGCCACTGGTTCACGGGATTCCAAAAGAAATTTGAAAGTGATCTGGCGACTGAAGCTTGAGTAGGGCATACTCGATTTCAACATGAAAGTGTCCAGTATCGCTGGACAAAAGGCAGGATTTTTTTTTAATACATCACCACTCTGCTTAGCTTCTAGAGCCAGCAATCGTTGCGACCAACTGTCCCCACCCACAGCCCTAGCCTCCCTGCAGAAGAGGGACAGCCCCACGCTGCAGCAGTGTCCACACGTGGAGGGCAGTGAGGGCTTGCCCCAAATCTTGGGGCCAGCACAGACTGCAGCCCTGAGCTAGGGAGAGCCTTTCAGGGACAGCCAGACGAGGGCAGCAAGGAAACATCATCTAGCCGAGGGCTCTGGGAGGTGCAGTCCTGCCGGTGTCTGATAGATCAGTAAACCCCTTTTTAACTGCCTCGACCATTCCTCTCCGATGAGGCAAGGTCACCGAGGAGGAGTAGGTAAAGGGCAGCTGCATTTCTGGTTGTCACTGCAGCACTGCTGTGATGGAGCTTAGGATGTTCTCCTTTGAATGAGCAAGGATGTTCTCTTTGTGACTGCCCCGATAGAATATTCATGAAAGAGACTGTCTGCCCCATACAAACCAAGCAGAGTCTTGTTCAAAGCATTCCCTCCTGGCAGGTTATTTAACAGTGGCTTTTATCACCCTCTCTGAAGCTTCTGGTATAATTTTGTCAGGTGACAATTGCTACCAAAGTTTACCTCACTGGTACTGATCTCAGCCACTGTTTTTCCCTCTGGTATCACAGTCCCAGAGTCATTAGTCTAGTGACATCTGATCTACCACCCCAGGTTTCTGCTGATCTTCTGCCCACTGGAATAAAAACTTCCAGCAAGGTGAAAACATGGCAAGAGGTATGCTCTCTCCCTACCAACTTCGAGAGTACTGCTTCTGGCTGACCTAAAAATGCTACCTTGTGGTTGTCTCAGTTCACATGTAGACTACATCACATTCCTGGTGCGATTCTGGGCCAGTTTATGGGGTTGCATTAATATTTTTCCCACTAGTAAACAACCGTGTAATGTTTGCAGAGCTTAAGATTAAGAATCATGAGGAAGCTCAAACAAAGCAAACTCCTGCAGAGGGCCATAATGAGCCTTTACAAAGTCTCACATGCACACACACACTTCAGATCTAAGGGAGATAGAACATTTTTGAAAAGAAAACATAGTGTTTAAGGGAAGTGGCAGCTACCCCATGAGAAGAGAAGGATTGAGGCTCATTTAGTGTAAATAAGGTGCTTTCAGGAAGGAAGGGCTGGAATTTGACCATTAAACCTGAATTTGTGGCCAGTTGTATTGTTTTGATAGCAAACAGCAGCTGTAGACTTCTACCCAGACCCTTTGCTGTCAATATCAGCTATGCTCCTGTTCTTAAAGAAGAACTCCAAGTCTTTCTGGTCTGACACACAGTCTATTTTATGCTGTTCCATATCTGGCACCTGAAGTACCTTGTGTGTGCTTTCCCACCCCCTAGGAAGGGAGGGAAAGCAACATGCCACTCAACATGCTACTGCAGTCAGCTCCCTCTTACTCTCAAAGACAACGTATTAAACTCCGTAAAAAGGATGACATCCAAACCAGTGTTAGTGACATCGCTCACTGCTTGATGAGGACTATGCACATTCATGAGTGTTCTAGCAGTAGCCTGTTCATTTATATTCTTCCATATTGTCAGCTTTGCTTGTAAGCATTCAGTGATCGCTTGCTCGGTATCTGAAACTCGATTTCAGATTACACCATCACTTCTAAATGAGGGAGAAACAAATGCATTACCTGGATAATTTTTCACTAACTGCTCTGTTAAAGTTTCCTGCGTGACCATCACATGATCTGCATTCATGTCTGATATGGTATGGCATATTTCTTCTGCCAGAGGAATGGAGGGTGACTGCGAGAGCGGATTCATCAGAACAGGGTCACATCACCTGCAATCCAGAAGAAGGGGCGGGGGGGGGTGGAGAAAGATTGTTTGAATGGAATAGTGTTTCATTTTTTTATTAGCTGTGGCAGATTTTCACTGAAAATTTCTTGTGTTGTCCTAGAACAAACACCTACCTAATCCTCAGCTAATTTTCTTTGGCAAATTACTGGGAAATATTTCTCAGAGAAGTGAAAAGGCTTTAGCACTTTTCAAGTGCCTTTGTAATGAAGGAAACAGAAGGTTGGTTACCTTAAGCACGTCAGGTGGTTTGGTATTAAATTCCAGCTTAAACCATCATTTAGCTTAATAAACAGGGAGCTGAGAGAGAGACTTATGTCTGATGACTGCTGACTTTTTAGATGACTGTTTATGTATGAAACAATGCAGAACCTGTATTTCTCTATGTAGCTAAGAAAGGTCAACATCCAACAATCTAAGTACAAAATCTCTTCACTTAGTCAGAATGCAGGGGGAAAGAGCAGCAGCAGGCTTTGTCCCTTTGTCTAGAACATCAATTTGAACAGAAATGGTAAAAATTCAATTTTTAGACCAGACTCTAGAACCAGAGCTTATCTACTAGACTGGGCAGAAGGCAGAAACTGCATGCGTTTTTTAGACAACATCACCACTGAGAGACAGTAACATTGTCCCTGTTCTACATGACAGAAGCAGAAGCTTGGAGGGGCTTTGAGAGCAATCCAACAGCCCAGTAACTCTGCAGCCCCATGCAGGGAGCTGAAGAGGGTTGTAGTCCTTCGTCTTAACTCCCTCACCCATAAAACACAAAGATAAACACTGCCCTCTCCCCTTCACAAGATAGCAAGATCAGTAAGAGCAAATGCAGCAAGAACTTCTGACACAGTACCAGTGAATGATGTATTTTCCCTGAAAGCTGATGGCAAAGCACAAAGCAGAGACTCACCTGAGGTCTCTGCATACAGAGACAATGACCGCATACACCTTCTCAGACAGAACCAGCTTTCTTCTGTTTTTAATTAGCCCGATGGTCTGTTCCTACTACCCGTTGGTGATCTGTGCTTCCCTGTTGTGTGTGGCAGAGAAAGCTCCGCGTATCTTGGGCTGCCAGAGCAGGCAGAAGGCAGCAGGGACTCCTGGTTACTTCACAAGCCGAAAACTAGTGTTAAATGTTAACAGGCACTTCCCTGCAAGTAAAAAGCGACATTTTAGATGAAGCAATATTCACGTTTAACTAAACTGCAGTTGGATAGTCTGTTGGATGACTCTGTAACCCAGTAATCCTTTAGGCAGAAAACTACAACACAAACATTTGAGTAAATGAATTAAGCAACAGCACTTTGAAGAGCTTAAATTGCTCTTGACCTTTGCTTTACAACTGCTGCTATGTTCAGCAAGAAGCACTCAGAAAAAAGTCCTGGCATAGGGTTTCCTCAGTGATGTTGCTAGGATACTCCTTGCAGGTGCAGCTTTCTTTTTGCATGGGAAAACACCAGCAGCATTCAGGAACAATTCTTGTAAATAGTTTGCTGTCTCAAGGCTCTGCTGCAGGCACACGGGGCTGCTGCCAGTTTCACCTTTTGTTCCTGCAGAGCACCACACTGTTAAGGAGTAAAACACCAAGTGCAATCAAAATGTATTCATTATTATTATCTATCTTGCTATCATTGTCTGCATCTGTCTTGCAGCCTCAGATGGCATCTCTCCAGTCACTGAAGGCCCTTATTTAAAATCATATTTAAAGCGAGAGCCAGCTTGATTCTGAAGGAAAAAAACCTATTAAAATTGTGTTCAAATACCAGTCTATTTTAAATGATCGTTGCAGATCAATAGTGCCAGAGTACACACGTGCTAACACCGTGAATATTAGATATCATTCCCTCCTGGCTTTGAAATAAAATCTGAAGTAGTGAAAGCAAGAATTAGATCACTGACAACATTCACAAGCAACGTGGGAACAGGCACAGGCAGCACCCTACAAGTGTCTATCAACTTCTTATTAAAAGCTTTGTTGATTTACTTCCATAGCTAACTAACTGTTGAGATTGCACTTCAGGTGTTCTCCCAAGTTTGAATGAAATACATAAAAGCTGCACCACTTTGATTTGCACAAGGAGCAGTCCTAATGATTCATGCAAGCTATGTCTCATAGGCCTGATGCAAAATCACAAAATGCCACACTCAGTAAAGCTCTTCAGTATCTGCCCCTTTACAGCTCAAAAAAGACTGCAGAATCCCCTGCCCCCTTCCCTACTTCACAGAAATCATTGTTAAGAATCATCTTCCTAGTTTCTTCAGTTTTTAGGAAGGACTTGCTTATGCCTGTGCACAAGGTACCTGGCAGCAGTCAAGGAACTCAGGCTAATCCTCCTGACGGTTTAACTACAGCACAGTTCCCGTTTCACGCGCCACAGATCTTGCAGAATCGTGTTTACCAACGCCAATCTAGGCACGTTGCCAGTACTCATGTGTTATTATCCTTCAGTTTGGTTTACCTGTCTATTCAAGCTCTGCTCTTTACCTGGACACCTGAAACCCAAGAATACCCTTTTGGAGCACGTATCGGTCACAGTGTGGGGAAGACACCTGTAACACAAGCATTGGGTAACAAAGGTTAGCACACAGAAGAGCATCTGGGTATTCTTGACTAGCACAAAGTGATTTTTTGTTCCAGCTCTGCAATGTGAGCTTTACCATTTTTCACTGACTTGTTTAACAATTGCAGAATTTTTGCATCTTCTGGCTCTGAGAAAAATTACGTACAAGACAAGTTTTATCTGGGTAAAAACCAGGCTAGTTCTGGGGAAATGAAGAGAGGCATTTTATTACATTAGTGCTCGATTTACTTCTTAAAAGTTCAGGTAAACAACTTATTTAATAATAAAAGGTTAAAAGTAAATTCATTCCAGAAAAAAACTCAGCGAGTACAAATTAAGAATAAACTCTCTTATATGATTCCACTTAGATCTCTTGAGACAGAGAAGACGCAGCACATGGTTTGTAGCTGGAAAGATCTATCTTGGAATTGCTTTGTATGCTCTAGTGAGTTGAACACACAGAAGATCCCATGGATCCTGTGCCTCTTTGCATGAAAGCCCTGGTGTGTTTGATGGACTTCACTTTTTGCACAAATACACCAGGAAAGCCGTAAGCGTGTACAGTTCTGCTAGAACTGCAAGGCTTCTGGCTTTCCTAGAGACTAGAGCACATTGTGATCACATTTTATAGAAAAAATTATACTTTCACAAATAAAGACGAAGAATTTTAAGGAACAGAAAGTTGGGAACTGTAGCAAAACGCTTTTTGAATATTAATGAAGATTTTGCAGGATATTTCCTTATTAAAGAATAAAAATCCTATATAGATTATAAAGACAGAGTTAAGATCATTAAAACGTTTTCAATTTTAAGTGTATGACAGGAAAACTGCTTTTGGACAAATATTATGTACTGGACCCTGTTTTCAGAAACATGCTTTTACTGAAGCAAAGAGTAAATATAATGCTGTCAAGTCTTGTAACGTGTTTATTTAATCAGCTACTGAAGCAAATAAAACCTCTCAGGAGCAGCAGGCAGTATCTTTCTGTGGTTTGATAATTCTGTACAACTCCCAAAGAGTGTACATTAAGTACACTCCCAATTAAGTGTCAGTTAAGGTCACTGACACTTCTTCTCTTGACATTAAAGAAGAAACTACCAACATGTCAAAATGTCAGATTGCCTTATCTACTGATTCCTGCCAGAACAGACACTCCCAGATCAGGACAATTAGACAAACAGTGTTCTCCATTTGGACTGAGTTGCTGGTTTTTTACAAACAGAGGATGATGCCATGCAACTTGTAACCAAACAAAACCCAACCACTTTTTCTGCCTTCATGACAAACCTCAGAAGTCTAGTCCCAGCTACAAGGGTTATGAACTTTTCAAAATATGACCTACAAATGCTTTCTGAGGTTCCTAGACAAGAGCTATGAAATCTTTAATCTTAGGGCTAATGGCAACCCATGGCCATCTTTTCTTAAATCAGCAATAAAAAAAAAAAATACAAGACATGATAAAAACAAAGCAGGATTTGAGAAGAAAGACAAGAGCTCTCTGCTGCAATTTCAGTTCAAGCCCCCAGATAGGAACAAGTTACACAGCAGGCACCAAAATGTTGCATGTGGTACAGTTTTCCTTAAGCCAAGCACTGTGGCAAAGTTTTTGCCATTGAAACATGTATCTCTGATCTTCAGAGAGATCAACCCCTTCAACACTTACTGAGGCCACTGAACTGTCCACTTAAACACTCGAAGAACATCTTGAGAGCAGGTTTCAGGCTCCAAAGGTGCTGACTGAACACATGAGCAAGCACGCAGCTTCAAACAGAGTGTTTACAAGAAAACAGCACTTGGGCTTGTTCAGAGGCCAGCAGGCAAGCTGTCTAGTGGAGATCTGCATTGCACTCACAACAGCTGGCAAAATAGCCAAGGAGCAAACCCAGTAAACACATCTGCCTTTGGGGCACTGCTGCGGCTCCTGCATAACTGCCAGAGAAATTGAACTGTGAGCAACTCAGGATTATTATTTTTCATACACTTTAGCTTGCCATTAGCTTTTAAGTCAATTCACATATAGCGCTGAGGTGCCATCAACACAGCTGACAGCAAGGAAGATCATTAGCCATTTCAGCATTCTGTGTCAGGCTTGATCATAAAAGACAGATTGATCCAAAAGTTTCATTGCAGGGAGATAAAAATAATACAAAATTAAACAGTCCCAGGCCATTTGCAAAACTGTCAGTGACTATCTATGGAGCCAAACAGCAGAACAGGAATAAACAAGTCACTTGGCAACATCTCTGGCTCCTTTAACTGTCTGCAGGTGGTGCCAGCCACTGCTACAGGCATTTGACACAAGCACATCTTTGTCTCTTGGCCTGGTCCAAAAAAGCCCCTTCACAACTTCGGCATTTCTCCACTGAAACAGCTCTGCCTTTTCCTTGTTCCCAGCCTTGTCCTCTCTTCTGCAATAAATCTCAGACCATCCTATAAATAGCTCTTTAATGTCAAAAGCTTTGTTCTAAGCAGAAAGCATTACTGGGTGTTGGTTATGTACTTACCTAGACAGTGAAAGGCTTACTATAAAAACGTCATCATGCACTTGTCCATTCCTGTGCCTGTTCAGCTAAAGGTCAGCTCCAGCTGCTGCAAGATTCCCAGGCTGACTCCTTTGCCTGGAAATGTGCTATCACACAAAAGGCAATCACAAAAAATATACGATATAAAGCTACAGACGTGGGAGCAAGATATATCCTATGAACATGCCTCTTCTCCCCAAAATGGACCGAAATTCACTTCTTTGCACAATCTCTGGCTTCAGCTCACATTTCCCACAGCCAAGGAAAGTCACAAATTAGGCTTTCTGAGAAACAGCACCCACAGAGCTATTCAAAAGAGAACATAGACCCCGCAGAGGGTTTCCAGCTAACCATGAATCAGGGGACACATGTCAGCTGTTATGTCCGACTCGCTCCCAGGCAACACTTGGCTAAATCCCACCCACCACAGAAAAAGCTGTAGGAGAGCTTGGTGCAGTTGTAGTTTCTTTCAGACCCTGGCCCCTGGCTTGCTGTGAGGACAGAAGCCACCATCACATATAGAGGTGGAAGGAAGCAGCCCTCGGATCTTGTTTCAAGGCATATCCCACTGCAGGGAGGTTTTTTTCATTCAGTTGAGAACAAAGCTTTGATGGTATATGGGCAACTTCACACCTCTCTCAGAAGCTCCCAGTGTTGATGGATGTACACATCCACTTTCCCTTCCACTCTCCCTAAATAGAATCATAGAATCATCATCTGGCTGGAAGAGACCTCAA
>NW_010403875.1:0-437 GCF_000710305.1 Buceros rhinoceros silvestris
GATAGCCTCGGCTTTGGTCAGGCTGGGTGCTTTGCTGGTTGGATACCCCTCAGATGGAGTGTGGGCTCGTGCGTTGGCCGTGGGAAGGCACAGAGCTCACACCGTCAGCTGGGCATCGCCGTCCTGGCTGTGGGACCTCTCACAGCCCGTTACTGAGGGTGAGGAGAGGCTCTTTAACTGGGGCAGCGTGAGGCTGTTGCTGGGGTAAAACTCCAGAGCACCTCTCCAGGGACGAGCTGTGCGAACGCCCCGAGCCGCAGGGGCAGAGCGAGGCTGTGGGGTGAACCCTCAGATTTGGGGTGGGTTTCAGAGATGCGTTTGTTGTCATTTGCCCCGACCAGGATTTTAACCGTTCCCAGTTCTCGAGGCGCCTCTCTGGAGATCTACATCCAGCAGACAGGGTTCTCCCCGTGCTCCAGCCGCCGCTGCGGCTCCCC
>NW_010403875.1:727-1427 GCF_000710305.1 Buceros rhinoceros silvestris
TGCCGTCTGGCCGCCGCTGCCAGCGGGTACCGCACATGGAAGGCAGGATTGCTCGGCCACGGGTGCTGGAAGCGCGTCAGGCTTCTGCGGGGTCGGTCCCACGGGTGACGTTGCTCGTGTGGTGCTCGCCCGGTGCTCCCCGCCTGCAAAGCTGTTGCATCTCAAACTCTCGGGTTCTGGGTCCGCTGTTGCGTCAGCATGTGGTTTGTCCTTTTTTTGCTGTGGCATTCGGGTATTTAGCGATATTTAGAGACCCCAGGAGTCTGGATTTCTAATTAAATTCCCTTTTTTTTTAATTTCTCAACCTTCCTTTCCCCACCACACCTCAAAGCCCAAAGAAACTTTTCAGGTCTCTCACAAGTTTACGTCTCTAATTCTCGTCCAAACCACACGATGCTGGAATACGGGCTGCAGGGAGCTTACAAAGCCGCCATGGCCAGCAGCGAGGAAGCACAGAGGAGGGTGACCTGGCCGTGGCTGTTTCGCAGCACCTGCCTGGAGGACCTTTTGGGCACCGTCAATAAGCTTCTGCTGCTCGAAGACGCTTTAACGAGACCTAAGGCAGCAGGGAGGGTGTCCACGCTGTCCTTGCGCCTCCTCCCACGAGGGGCTGCTGAGCCTGTTGCTGTGTCCCCAGAATATTGTGAGCTCTTGGCTCTGCACTCAGTGTCACTCTTGCTGGTGGTGTTGTTGTGGCTTG
>NW_010403875.1:1579-2043 GCF_000710305.1 Buceros rhinoceros silvestris
GGAGCCTTTCCCTGGAGACCCCTGCTCAGGCTGGGTATTCAGCACCAAACCCGGGCTTAGACTAAAGCTTCAGCCCCGTTTTCATTTGTGTGGGTGGCAAAAGGTGATGTCCAGCGTGGCTGTCCTGCTTCCTGCAGGTCGTGCTGGCGAGGGGCAGAGCTGGAGGGGCTCTGCACCCCCTTCCCTCAGATGCGTGCGCAGGGAGTAAACAATTAGTGTCATGTAAGGGGTGAGTGACAGTAAAAAAACAGGTATGTGGGTCAGGAGCATTTTTCCTCTGTCTGATGAGGTTTCTAGTGGGGTGGTTCATGCAGGGGGTGGGGGGGCTTCACTGTGCCTTAATTTCGTACCAAAGAAGCGCTTGGTCAAGTAAAGCAGGTGCTGATGGTGGTGCCTGTCTTTGCCCCCGTCCCTCTTCTCCCAACAGAGGGTTCCACCAGCTCTCTGCCCTCTCCTCCCAGCAG
>NW_010403876.1:0-390 GCF_000710305.1 Buceros rhinoceros silvestris
GGGAACATCTCGGCTTTGTGGAAGGGCGGCATGTAGACGGGAGGGGAGGGCGCCAGGCTGTAGCCCTGGGACGTCACCGGGATGGGCAGGCTGGTGGGCACCAGGGACTGGTTCATGTCGTACATCACCCCCTCCGCCTCGTTGCCGAAGGGCAGCAGCAGCCGTTTGCCTTTCTGACGCCGGTTGCAGAACCAGACCCGGACCACCTGCGAGGGAGGGGAGATGGGGAAGGGTGAGGAGGGCGAGCCCAAGCGCTGCGTGGGCAGCAAGGAGACCCTTCTGCTGGTGGCGTCTCCACAGCGCCCTGCCCTGCCAGCACAGCCCCCTCCCCAGCACGGCTCCTCCTGGGGCTGGGCTCGCACAGGCTGGGGGCGGCTGCACACCCCCACA
>NW_010403876.1:521-1264 GCF_000710305.1 Buceros rhinoceros silvestris
CCTCCCCCACAGCTTCCAGTATCAAACTGGCCTGATGCAGGTGCGCTCAGCACCCGCAGCCGTGCAGGCACCCACACTTCAAACCCTCTGAACCTACATCTTTGTCCAGGTTGAGGTCCTCGGCGATCTGGGAGATCTCCTGGGGACTGGGCTTCACGCACTTGCGGAAGAAGCTCTCCAGCGTCCCCTTCACATTGGTCTCGATGCTGGTCCTGCGTTTTCTCTTCCGGGCTGATGCAGGTGCGCTCAGCACCCGCAGCCGTGCAGGCACCCACACTTCAAACCCTCTGAACCTACATCTTTGTCCAGGTTGAGGTCCTCGGCGATCTGGGAGATCTCCTGGGGACTGGGCTTCACGCACTTGCGGAAGAAGCTCTCCAGCGTCCCCTTCACATTGGTCTCGATGCTGGTCCTGCGTTTTCTCTTCCGGGCTTGGGCCAACACTTGCTCCGCATTGCACATCTGGAGACCAGAGAGAGGCTGCACGCTTGGTCACAGGGCTGGCGATGTGTACCCCCACCCAGGCTCTGGACACGTGTGTGGCTTTGTCCCCATGACTGTCCACTGAGCATCACCCCACTGGGACTGCAGCCATTCCCAGTGTCCCCGCACCGGGGCAGGGGGCATGGACACATCTTCCTGCATCCCCCAGGGAGCAGCAAGCTGCATGTCCAGCTTCTCTGAGATTCCAGCACCTGGCTGCTCTGAGATGGGAGCTGCCACTGTTATCACCAGGAGTCTGG
>NW_010403876.1:1341-2147 GCF_000710305.1 Buceros rhinoceros silvestris
GTGGTGGGTCCCTGCCACTGTTATCACCAGGAGTCTGGGGTGGGGAGAGGCGGGATTTGGGCTCCCCCCAGCCTGGCAGAAGGCGATACCCAGTGGTTCCCCTCACAGCCGGGCTGAAGAAGCTGCTACGGCACAAGATGCCCGCTGCTCCCCTCCTCACAAAGCACGTGTAAACGGGAGGAGAAGCTGCAGCTCAGAGGCTCACAGGCGCGCAGTGCCCCGGCCCCCCCAAGTCTGGGGTGGGGAGAGGCGGGATTTGGGCTCCCCCCAGCCTGGCAGAAGGCGATACCCAGTGGTTCCCCTCACAGCCGGGCTGAAGAAGCTGCTACGGCACAAGATGCCCGCTGCTCCCCTCCTCACAAAGCACGTGTAAACGGGAGGAGAAGCTGCAGCTCAGAGGCTCACAGGCGCGCAGTGCCCCGGCCCCCCCAGGCCCCGCACCTCCTGCATGTTGTCTGTGTTCTCCGCCTCGTTGAGCCAACGCTGCAGCAGCGGCTTCAGCTTGCACATGTTCTTGAAGCTGAGCTGGAGAGCTTCGAAGCGGCAGATGGTCGTCTGGCTGAACATCTTCCCTGCATGGGCAGGCAGGGAGTCACGCACCGCTCCTGCCCCCATGCCGGGGACATCCCTCCTCCAGCAGCCCCCCAGGATTCCTCCTCCCAGAGCCGCTGGGATGGGGGACCAAGCAAGGCACAACCCTGCTGCCACGGCAGGGATTTAAAGCACTGAAACACTCTGCAATAAGCAGCTGTAGCTGTTACCAGCTTGAGGGCTCTGGCCAGGCTGGAGCGATGGGCCAAGGGCAG
>NW_010403877.1:0-2073 GCF_000710305.1 Buceros rhinoceros silvestris
AGTTCTGAACAATAAGTGAACTCCCTGAAAGAATCTAGCTTCCCAGTATACATCTTTATTTCAAAGGCATGATGCAAAGTCTGCTTTTCTTTTCCCAATTTTAAAGGTATTACAAAATCTTTTTTTATGTACAGAGATCAAACTGGACTCTGGAAGTCAGATGACATGATTTTATTAAATATACAGACAAAAGTACCCACATTAAAGAAAAAAAATCTCAATTTAAAAGCCTTAGACTGTATTAAAACTTATGAAGCAGAACTCCTTTCTCAGATGCTTCAAAGCAATAAACCTTGCAGCAAGTTATGGTGTCACCAGTTGGCCAAGGCTGGCTAGTCGTGGGACAGACTCTCTCTAAAGAGCCCACTCCCTTTTCCAGGAGAAAGGCTTAAGAAAAGAGATAAAAAGTAAAAAAAAGTTTGGGGGACCTCTGTTGAGTTAGGAAACTAAAACAGCTGTAATAACAATAGGAAGATATTGCATACAGAAAACAAGATTTTAACAAGTTGTTATAGGATCAGAATCGGTGCAGCAAGGTGGGGGGTGGTGGAGGGTGATGTGCATCCAAACCGCAGTTAAGGAAAAGCAACAATAAAGCCACCAGGCAGCAGCAGCAGCAGCAGGGCCAGCAGAGCACAATGCAGCAATGGCAGCACGTGGAGTGGCAGGGCCGGTCACCATCAGGTCTGGGCAGCAACAGCAGCAGTGGTGGCTGTCCACATGCAGGGCACAGCACCAGCAAAGCGATGGCAGCAGTTGCAGCAGCAGTTGCCGTGTGCCAAAGCACATGGAGCACCAGGGTGGCAGGGCAACAGGATCACACAGCAGCATCTGGGCTTTGGAACAAAGTGACAGCAGCAGCTGCGGCAGCTGGGCCACACCAAGCCGTGGGGTGGCACAGAGAAGCCATAGCAAGGTGGCAGCAGTGCCATGTGGTGGGGAAACAGGGATGTGGTCCCACCTGCACGCTATTTTTAAGGAAGCTCCAGGGCTCGCTAAAAACTCTACAACCAGTGAGATGAGCTGGTGTCATGGGAGGAATACACCACTGGCTGCTTGATGCGTCTATGAAAGATAAACTACTCTTGTTTATCTCAAACCAGGACATGTGGTTCCAATCTAAAATCAAAGCAGAACTGCTGGTTTGGATTCATCCTGACTGCCCATGGTGTATAAGATACAAAATCTCTACCAATGATGTAGAGATGTACTCTTAAAGATAAAAATGCATTTAGTAAACAGATAGTTCAACCCACCTCCACAGATACAGCAAACAAGCAAGCCTCTTCACTCTGCAACTGTTCATTAGCAAGCAATGACCTGTTCAGATTCCCTGGTGGAGACCAGATATTTTCCATACCTTTAAGGATGTAACACTGGAAAGGTAGCGAGATTTCTTGTCCTCTCTGTGTGTAGGACATCCAAGTCCAATATGGATATTATATCTACTGAACTGAGAATAAGAGGAAGGAATGCCTTCAAGGAAAGAGGGAAAGGGACAGCTGTGGAAAAAAAGATAAAATCATCCCGCAGCGCCAGTTCTGCTTACCAAAAGTGGCCCACTGAGCACTTGCATTCCACGGCGCGGCTCCAATGAATGCCAGCGAGCCGGCCCCCTTACCCATTGAAAGTTTGAGAATAGGTTGAGATTGTTTCAGCCCCAAGACCTCTAATCATTCACTTTTTTTTGGTAAAGTTGCCTGTTAAGACTGAACTATTTCCTACTCTGGAAAGGTTAATTAGTTTATTTATTTGTCAATAACATATCTTTTATTGAATATTTTCATAAAGAAAACCAAAATCTTTCTTATTTTCCTGTTTTTGGTTAGAGTAAAAGATGCTAAAATGTATCTTAGATTAGAATTAAGTTACTAAATTCATAAGGCATATGATAAATTAAAGTTTCACAAACACAAACCTCTTGTACTCAAATACCAGGTCTTGAAAGCCATGTAGAGATTCATTTGGAAGGAGAATCCAAGGAAACACCATGTATTTTCACAATATGTTCTTTACTCTGCATACAGGACAAAGAAAATTATTATCAGGGACAAGAAATAAGAATTGTCACGT
>NW_010403877.1:2219-2688 GCF_000710305.1 Buceros rhinoceros silvestris
CACCAGCTTCATGCCCTAGAAGGGGTCAAATATCAGACTGAGGTATTAACAGTCACAAGGTGAAAGAAGCAGACCCCTGTTTCAGCATGTTTCATGGCAGTACTTCCTGTTCATTACTGATACCTGGAGAACCGTGAGCGAGGTAATCGGTTATACCCTGCTATTACACAGAAAGTAGGAAAAAGTGAGGCAATATAGCATAATGAAATGCAGAAGCCAAATTATTATTCTTTGTAGTGACACCAGCTCCATGACTGGGAGGTGTCATGGGAGCAAAAAGGAAGAATAACCTGACTTAGCTGGAACAGTGAGCAATGCCAAATTTAAGAAATTTGCTCTATCATCCTGCCCACTGATACTCATATTTCACCAGTAGCACTGAAGTTGAAGAAGATTTCTTTTAGAAAAACTTTTATAATATTGCTCCTTGAAAGGCTGTCAGTTTTCATGTCATGGCGTATGTTTCCAG
>NW_010403878.1:0-395 GCF_000710305.1 Buceros rhinoceros silvestris
ACGAGAGCGCAGGGCAGGGCCCCGCTGCGCCTCTGCTCGGGGACGGGGCGAGGAAGGCAGGCGCTGAGTTGGGGGCTCCTGTGAGCTTGTTCGTAACCTCAGCTTCTGGATATAATTCGTCTGGCGAGACTTTAACCCTCCAAAATCGACTTTTCCTCTTACGAGCTGGTATTTATTTTTCTCTCTTAAAAAAAGATTTTGTTGCTTATTGAGGCTCTTTGATGCAGGTGCAGTAATTAATGGTGTCTTGCCTTGTGACACAGCAGTGTGGTAAGAAAACAAGTGTTAGTTCTTTAAATAAAGGCGTTAATTTGGAAATAGTCTTAAATACAGTTCTGAACCATAGAAAAGTTATTTTGGTAAATCCTCTAAATGCATCAGAGATTTTATTTACA
>NW_010403878.1:531-5062 GCF_000710305.1 Buceros rhinoceros silvestris
TTTCTTGCTTCTCTCTAACCTAACTGTGACTAATTACTCTTTGCTTAAAAAAATTAAAAGGGACAGATTAAATTTCTGTCTGCGAGGCATAAATTAATCCATTTACAGAATTAGTGCTCCATTAGCACACAGGAGCCCAAATCTGTCTCGGAGGGGTTGGTGGTGGTTGAGCTTTGGATTCCTTCCAGTAGACTTTTAGACAGGCTGCTTCTCTCTAACCTAACTGTGACTAATTACTCTTTGCTTAAAAAAATTAAAAGGGACAGATTAAATTTCTGTCTGCGAGGCATAAATTAATCCATTTACAGAATTAGTGCTCCATTAGCACACAGGAGCCCAAATCTGTCTCGGAGGGGTTGGTGGTGGTTGAGCTTTGGATTCCTTCCAGTAGACTTTTAGACAGGCTGGTGCTGACTTACCGTCGCCGCCGCCTTTGCGGCGGTGAGCGCTGCGTGAAGTGAAGCTAAGGCTGGGTGAGTCTTGGGATGGGAAGACCTGGGTCTGTCTAACGTTGAGATTGAATCAGAGTGGAGTTACTGTGAACTGTTGGTTGTGCTTTGTCACAAGCTCGCACTTACAGTGTGACTAGAAATTCTCTTGCGGGTTAGTGTAAAAAAAAAAAATCTGTATAGCTGTTTCATCTTTTCCCCCCTTTTTCAGAAGAGAGCTGTCGGTCTTGACGTGTGTCTGTAGTGGTCTGTCTGTAGGCAGTCTGTCCTTCCGATAATACCTTTGGGTGCATGCAGACAGACCAGGTTCTGCTGCTGGATGTGAGTCAGCCCCAGTTTGGAAGCAGAGTCTTGGTGGTGGTGCTGTGCCTGAGCTCATAAGCCTAGAACTAATCAGCCTTGCCGAATGGCTCACCGTATTTGTTCGGGCACTCCACTGCTCCAAAATGGTTATGTGGCTCTTGGCTCCGAGCGGGTTCACATCTGGCCGGCTTGGGGTCTGTCTGCATGTGGCCAGGGAGATGTGCTGTCAGAGTTCCTTTTCTGTTTCCCTTTGCTGTCCCCTTTGGAAAGGGATGCAGTTTAAAAATCGGGAAAGCAAACAATCTTCTTGCAAATCCACAGCAGGGAGTGGAGCCAGCGGTTGTCATGCAGGGGGAAGGAGGGGAGACGGAGCTGTTGGTGCGGGAGCGTTGTGGGCGGGGAGGGAGGGGAGCAGGAAGGCTGGCTGCGTGTCCTAGATGGACTCAATGCAGACTGAGTGCGAGGTTCCAGTGTTTGTAAACTGCTGCTCTTGTGCTAAAAAGACCAAATGGGAACATTGCCCATATTTGTGTTATCTGCTGTAGAATTCCTTTTGCATTAAAAACTTCATGCAACTGTATTGTACCATGGTTTTCCCGTGCGACTTTTACGTAAACCCAGTGTTGGTAATTCTGCTGCTTCCTGGGTACTGCAAAAGGTCCAGGTTAAACAATCAAGGAGTCGTCACAGAAGAGACCTACAAAGAAACAAAGGTGTTGGGGCTAGAGAAATGCTAAGAGGAAGAGGATGATCCTGGTTTGGGATCTGTCTGATTTTGTGATGACAAACAGTGGAGGTGGGTTTTAACTGAGCAGCTGGATTTGTCTGGGGGATTGATGGAGCACGATCAGGTGTTTGGGAGGATCTGGGGAAAACCGGGAAAACACACTAGAGAGCAAAACTTCCAAATGGGTGACAGAAATGAGGGAGTGGGCAAGTCTTGATGTGATAACTGCAGCAAGAAGATTTAATAAACAAATAATAAACAAAACAGTAACAATAGTAGCAAAAACTGCAACATCTAGGAAAAATGTATGTGCTGCATTTCGCTGTTGGATGAAAATGATGGATTCTTTGGGTTTAGGCGGTGTTTTTTGAGATACTTATTCAGTTAAAGCAGCAACTCTCAGCACATTTCCTATTGAAAAACACTTATGTGTTACTAATGAAGGACAGAAGCAAACTTACGCCATCTCCATTCAGTTTTGTATCAAAATATTCATTAATCTTTCATAATCTGTCCTTGAAATCTTGTAATGAAATTAGTAAAGGGCACGTGTCTTCAGTGTGCTTACCTGTTTGGCCTTTTTGATGCTGAAACCTCAGACAAACTTCTTTAACCAGAACTTGTGTCCTGCCTTGCGCTGCCGTCTGACTGTAGCTAAGCCCTGCAGCTCTCCTCAGTGTGCTCTCTAGCTCCACTTAACCCTCTAATATTCTGTGTGTGGTATGGCTCGGAGAGAACAAACAGTGGTGGGGTACATTCCTGCCAGCGGGGTCAGTCTGATCTCATGCTGTTCGAGAGGGAGAGGCACTGAGGATGCAACACCCTGCTCCTCCCGCACTGGTAACTCCTGCTGCTATCCAGCTGTGCGTTGAAGAAGCCTAATGAATTATTTTCTCTTTTTTCTTTTCAGAATGAAATAAATGAGGTTCCTTTCTTTGATATCCAGCTGCCTTATGAACTGGCGCTGAAGATATTCCAGTACCTGGGCAGGAGTGAATTGGGAAGGTGTGCTCAGGTAGGTGCTGCTGACAGTTTGCTTCTCGGACCATGTACAATGGGCAGAAATACTCAAGAAACAAGCACCTCGATGCAGGGAAGATGTGTAGTAGCCCTAGTTGTTGAACAGATTGTGCTTTTCCTCACTGGAAATACTTCCAAAGCTGAATACTGGAAAAATAATAGTAAATGAGCTGGGGTTATAGCTTGCAGTTGTGTGGAGTTAAATAAAACGTTCGTGGCTTGGACAAAAGCAAAGCCTTAAAATCTAAAATAGAGGCTTGTAAAGATCTTGTGATTCAAGTGATTATGTTTATAAGCAAATGAGTGTCTGGCTGCATTATTTGGAGCTCAGCACTTTGCAGGGCAGAGGGCATGACAACAGAGCTGTTCCTCCCACTTTGCAGTGTGTGGCTTGTACTGTAGAAGTTGGAGCAGTAGCTTTTTGTCTGTGGTGATTTAATATGAGGCAAGGTGACACTGATTTCCTCCCCTCTGGCCCCGCAAGGGTTTATGTTTTTCTTCAGAGATACTTTAAGATAATGCTTTCCCCAGTCTGTACTCGGGCGTGTCCGTCGTTCTGTGCAGTTGTAAACTGCCTGTCTCTTCAGGGAGCTTTGCTGGCTTGAACAGCACACACACCTGACTGTGCCCGGGACTGTTCAGCCCACGCAGCTGAGCCTCCTCCTCTCCTTTGTTCACATCCTGAATGATGAACCTCCTCTCCGAATGAGTCTTCAAAGCAAAATCCATTGATTACCCTGTGAAATAGAGTGGAATATCGTGGATATTCACTGCCAGCTTCTCCCGTTTAGTGTTTCAGACTGGTGTTCATTGAATCGTTACGTACAGAGCACTTGTGGCACCTTCACAGAGCTCCAGCCAAAACCATTCTTTGTGTTGCACTCGAGCCGGGCCTGGGACTGCTTGTAAGAGAGAGACATGTTCACGTGTGAAAATCGAGAAGTGACAGGCAGGGTATGGCTTTGTGGCTGGTAAAACGAATCACGAGCGTTACCCAAACGGCATGTGCATTGATGTGCAGTTGGGATTTAATGTTCAGTAAGTCATGGTGTTACATAGCTACAGGTGGTTACTGGTAAACCTTTGACTTCCTGATGCCTTTTAGGAACAAGGACTGTTAGAAAATGAATTCCTCATGCAGGGCGTCTGTTGCAGAGGAAAAGACTCTCTAGAGTTATTCTTGGTGCTGTCCAGGAGTCACAGAAGCTTTCAGATAGGCCTGAGTTTCTGCCGTTTGAGGTAGAGATGCTATCAGTCAAGGGCACGTCCCATGAAAAGGAACAGGGTTGCATTTTTGGAATGCAGTACTTTAAGGTTATTATTCCTCTCTTTTTTTCCCGCTGTAGGCATGATCAGTTTTCCTCATGACACAGTAAAAACGTGGGCTGAGGAAGGGCGGCTCCGGTTCCCTGTTCTTGGGCTGCAGTTGATTTTGGTCTCGCTCACTTTGGTTTTTAACTTGAATCTGTTCTCATAAGATGTGTTTTAACATGGAGAAAATTTTCCACATTTCTCATTCACCTTTTCAGACCGAGTCAGTTGGTCCCTGCGTGGCAGCTGACAGGTAGCTGAGCACATGCCCGCTGTTTTACAAGGCTTTCTGAACGAGATGAATATCCAATGCTTTGAGTGCGGACCTGGCTTCTTTTAAAGCTCTCAAATAAAAAGCAAAGCAATGAAAACAAATACCGTTTTCATTTTTCTCTTGGTGATTTTGTTTTTGAAGGGGGGGAAGCCCTCTTCTGTTAAATGGAAAGCCCTGCTGCTTTACGGTGTTATCACAGAAAGGATATTTTTTTATTAAGGCGCCTTGGGATTTCAGCGAATTGGGCCAGTTAGCGGAATTGGCATCGTGAACTACGTGAGTGCCTTTGGAGAAAACCTGTTTGCTTAGTTCTTTAAGCCAAATTGGTAACCAACTAGCAGTAAAGTAGCCTGACTACAGAACCTCTGAGATTTAATCACACCACAGACTGCTCTGGAGAACTTTAATTTCACCCTGGTATTTCCCCTTCCCCCTCTTCTCCTCCCC
>NW_010403879.1:0-3700 GCF_000710305.1 Buceros rhinoceros silvestris
AAAAAATGAATATATAATATAAAAAATATAACAAATTTATAAGTATGTTCCTAGTCACCCGGTCTATCTCATATCTCACTTTTTCTTTTTTTTTTTAGGTGTTTTTAACTGTACAAGGTATAGCATGTTATAATTACCACAGCTCATCCATCTTTCCCACCGGAAAATTCTTTGGACCGAAGGAGAACGCAGGGTGGTTGCTATTGTGTGTTTTTGCAGTTGGCTGAAGTGATTGTAATGATTTAATTGGCAAACAGTACTAGAAGGGACCAAAAAACCTCATAAATTGTACACTCAAAATATTAACTTAGAAAATGTGTTCAGGCTATGAGATTTTAAAGACTCCAAAGCAAACCAAAAGAAACCCCCTGTTTTTAGGACATTTGGTACTTCATGAGAATTGATCTTTCCATGTGACAGAATATTAACTCATGCACGTAGACTCAATTTATTGCATTTCAAACATTTTTTAAGGACATTTTTCTCTAACAGCCTGTATGGGATTAGGTACTGAGTATCCTCTCCCAGCCAGTAGAAAACCATCATAAAATCAGAAATGTGGCATAATCTCTGTTCAATGGACTCTTAGTAATTTGCTATAAATGTCCTGGTGATCCAGACCTAATTTGTCTCACGTAGGCTGCGTCTATGGGTACAGATGAAACGCTCCAGGACTTGGAGCCCTCATGTCACAGATAGCAGTCTCCAGGACTCACTTGCCTCATCTGTAATTTCCATGAGAACAGTTCCTGGTGTCCAGGCACTTCCTGGGATTGTGTTAGCTGGCACAAACTGAAATTCTGCAAAAGAGCATGTGAATGAACAGCAAGACATATATGCCAGTGCCTAAACCTGTGGGTTGGCCTTTTGTTTGGATTAGTTGGGTAGAGAGAGCCGAGGATTATTCAGTAACATTGAGATCTGCACACCATGATCGCAGAAACAGAGTCTTGCTTCCAGGAGGAAAATTCTGGTCTGAGACCAAATCCAGACAATATTTTGTACTCATTTGGCACATAAAAGTCTCGTGCACCTTCTTCAGCCAATTTGTGGTACTTCCTGAATGACTTCACCACCCGTACTGGTTGGCTGGGTGTTAATACTTCTTTGCTTCGCAAGAATTCTCTGCAGGCTGGTGTCTGAATTCATTGTTGGAGGAAAAATCCGTTAAGTATGAACACTCTAACTGTACCTAAATTTCAGATACAACATTAATGTGTAGTAGAACACTGAAAACAATTGTCATTTTTTAATATGCAGTATTTTACATGATGAGATATCAGGTACTTGCAATGAAAGTTGAAACTGTGAGAAACTACACAGATTTTTTCATTTCATTCCAAAACTGAAATTAAGCTCATTATCTGAAGTTTTAATAAATGTGACAATGAATTTACAGAATATTTTCAGAATTTTGTCTGCATATCAGGGTTTTTTTTGTTGTTGTTGTTTGTTTTATTTTTAATTTGAGGACAGAGGACGTAAAGTTCACTAGACTGTAACATAAAAATAGACCATGAAAGTAGGAAGGTGCTGCATGCACATTTTAGCAAACAATAATGTTAAGCTAAGGTAGGCGGATTCATATTCATTTTACTTAGCTCTAATCATCAAAACAATTGTTATTATGGATGTTGAAAGTTTGCTAATACATTATTATAAGCTTAAAGACATGTTAAATTTTTTACAAATGTTACTTATTATTTTTTCACTTTGAAGCTACATAATATGAAGGAACATCAACAACAACAAATAAATCATACTACAAACAGAATCAGAATTGACTACCGAGGGATTTAAAAACTCAGAGAGATAACCAGGTTATGTATTTCTATGATGTAATTATTATTCTTAGAGAGGTTTCTAAAGCTACAATTTTTTACCACTAATTATTTTCCTTAATGAATAAATATTTAATGCACTTTGATGAGCTCTACATATGACAAGTGATAAAAATATCAGAAAAAATATGGATTCTATAAAATTAAATTTTAATGTTTTAAGGAGATGATAGAAAATTGATGCTGGATGCCCACACATTCCTGTTTAAAACTTCCAGTTTTCATCTATTTCAATCTGATATTATTTTTGTTTATTTTAATGATCAGCCTCGTTTTGCATTGTAGAGAGAAATTCTGTGCAATCGCTTCCAAAGACAATCTCTTTGCTCTCAGAATTTTCAAAGAGAATGACATATAAATGATGAAGGAGAGCTATCATCAGGTATCAGGTTACAATTATATATTTTACTGAAGAAATATGCTAGTTTTGGGGACCCTATTGCTCTTATAAATAAAGTACAGATATCTATCCTTATATGCTTCTCACAATATCTTTGTTTGCCTAAGTTTTACAGACCCACAATTAGTATATTGGACCCTGTAATACCTATAAATCCCTTTCCTCCTCACTGCGTTTCTTTCGAGCACATACCAGTTGTAAAGCCCCCTGTCTAATATGGGGTTGGGATAGAAAGGAGACAGAGATCACAGCCAATATTTCTTAGAACACCTTTTATTCATTAAGTAAGTGGTTATTAATTATATGATCAAGCTGTTCCTCTTAACAGTCGGTAACACACCACACTTATGTACTTGTATAGTCCACTTGCACCCTCACATGCCCAGTCAGAGCTACCAGACTGAAGAAGCAGCAGGGAAGGCAGCCCCAATAGGGGAGTCCCTGGTGAGTGCTCCTCTAAAGCATGAGGCAGGCTGTGATGTGCCAGGGGCTTCTAGAGAGGTGTTACGAGAGGCCCTCAGGGCCCATTAGTTTATCAGCCACATAAGGAGCCCTGTAGTCTCACCCTGAGTACAGCAGGTATTGGTCACGTGGTACAAATCCACAGGAGGTGCTTGTGACCACATAAAAGTGCATCAGGTTCTTCATGTACTGACTTTATCAGTTCTTGTGGGTCCAGCACAGGATATCATCTCCAGAGTTTTATCACTCACTGGGAAGCTCTCACACACTACCTTCTCATTTCACACTTTTCCTTTCCTTTGTTGTTGTCTCCTGATAGCTATTTCTCCATCCAAACCTATGGAACCCACTTGTAACAACTAGCACAGACGAAACTTCTATGATGTATCTACTTTGTAAAAAAATATACTAGATTATTATTAGAGAGATATTTTTCCCTTGAGTAACTCATTAAATTTTTGTCTTCCTCTTTTTTTCTCACTCCCTGCAAGCTACAAATTGCAAAATACAAAATATTTACCAAATACTACTTAGATGTCATTCCTATCAAATTCTTTGACTTTAGAAAATAGATTGTTTATAGCTGTACTGCCCTTCTGTCTAATGGGCACCCTGGGGGGAATACTGTTGGCTTTGAGACTCAGCTCCATATTTCCAACAAACAGCTCCTGAAGCCAGCGAATGCTGAGAGCCGTGAACATTAATCAGTGATCTGTATGAATGGAATACTTGCTTCTTTTGCTTTGGGGGATGGAAGAAAAGGATACATATCATGATGCACTAACCACAGTCACACATAATCAAATAAGTCCAACACAATATTTTAACATCACCTTATATTACAAGTTTCCTGGTTAGTTTGAAATCATGACTGCAAAGCTGTCTGCCTTATCAATAGATTTTGCCAACTAGAAAAAGAAAAAACTGCCCCGGGATAAGTAGCAGTTTCCAACTATTAAAAGGCTTTAGACTGCTGGTAGATTACATTTAGAGTTAT
>NW_010403880.1:0-9283 GCF_000710305.1 Buceros rhinoceros silvestris
AAAGGGTTTCAAAAATAACCAGGCCTGTTACTAAAAGAGGAAGTCAGAACAGGTGCTAAACTAGAAGCTCCTGCTCTGCTTCTCCCTTGGGAATGAGACAAGAAAAAAAAAGTTTCTGTCTGTCCCGCTTCCTGTGTGCTCCTTTTGCAAAGCATCTTTACTCGGTTTCCGCGCTTTCAACTCCAACATCATATACCCCCCACAGGAATTTCAAATCTCTTCTCCTGCAGCAACTCAATATAAACCACGTTATGTTTGCAGAAGTTTCTAATGTTCGGTTCTGTGAAAGTGAAATACTAAACGTACTGCACTTGCGATGACTGTAAATCTGCAGATGGCCTCCTGCATTCATCCAGGACTATCACAATTGGAAGAGAACAGAGCAATACTGGCTTTCTATAAATAAAACATCTCGTGTACATTTCCCTAGAAAAAACATGCTGGAATTGCATTAGAGGCAAAATTTGTTTCCAAGTGAGATACTGGCCTGCACTTCCCCTGTTCTGGTTGAACTGCAGGAGGTCAATGCTGCGCAACTTGCGAGAGAAGAAAGAAAGAAAGTAAGAAATGCAGAAAACCAACCAGCCATAAGGAGAACAGACACAAACGCAGACAGTCAAAGTATGGTCAGAAATAAAACTAGGAAGCAGACGTTCCGGCTGTACTGTGTCAGCCCAAAGGCTGGGAAAGAATTCAGCCAGGCATCCTCAGCACAGGCAGAGGCAGCACAAGCTTTTCATCAAAACTACGGGCTTTTGCTGGGACTGAAGAGGCAAGTGAAGAGCACTAAATAATACACTGCGGTTACAGTCAGTACAGCGGCTTGAACTGGAAGAAGTCTTTAGCCACGATCTACGGACAGAATATACGGATGAACCCCTCCGCACTCTCACCTTCCCCAAGAGAGGAAAGAGAACTGAGGACAAACCATGCTTTTATAAAAGTCACAAAACCAACATCACAGAACTCAACAGGACCATGAGAAGTATTTCCAGTGCCTCCATTACGCTATGGGGGAGATTTCGGTTTCCTCAACGCCTGTCCCAAAAAGCAAAACCAGGCTACCCAACTGAGTGCAAGGGGAACCGCTAACCAAGACAAAACTGCTGTGCTAGACGCACACTGTTGTCCAGGTTTTGTGCAGGGTTTTTCTTTGTGTGTTTGTTTACAGGACAGGAAAGAGGATGGAATTTAAACCTTCTCGACATACCTTATTTTTATAAGCCAACAAAACAAGAAGCCTGAAAAACCGTTCATAAATAATGAAGGTGAAACACGGTGGTGCTGAGAATGCACACAAAACACAGATCCTGGGATTGATATTAAATATCCAGGAAGGCTGATTCATATAGGTATGACGAGCCTAGGAAAGAGCGTTTTAGAGGATGCAGTCCTGTGTCCAAGGCAAGATTCTCCACAAGTATCTCATCTCCTGAAAATTAAAAGGAAACTGAGGCCTTCGCAATGAGAACACGTAACATGCCCCTGCCACGAGGTGTCTGCAGGGACAATGACAGGATGCTTCCCACTGACCAGGAAAGGAGCATGCTTGCCACACACCCACATCAAAACTCCAAAATGCAGGTTTGCCAACCCAAAACACTGTCTCCTTCCAAAAGGTTTGTTTCAAAGAACACCAGTGTTTTCAAGCTACAACATTCTGAAGCACCATCAAGCCAGGGAGCAACACACAGCGTGGGTGGGGAAAACTCCCAATTCCAAAATTCTGCATTAAACGTAAGGAGAGCAGTTGCTCGTGACATCCCCTCACACTTACAATTCAGCTCAGTTTCCTATTTCACTCTTTCTGCCAGGCCATGTGCCCTTCAAATTAATCTACATTGTTCGGGCATCCAGTTTTCAGATGATTTAGTCCTAAAGCGATCCCACGCTCCTGACCTCTGCCATCCCGGCTGGTTCCTCTCCTCCTCTCGCTGGGAACTCCTGGGCTATCAGAGTACACAGCCACACAATACAGTACCAGCCACACAATAGGGAAGCATTTGGGAGCAAGCAGCAGCTCATGAACTACAGAGTGATAAAGGATAAAGAGCTAACCGACTGCCTTGGTGGGAGTCACTGAAAGCAAGTTTATCGTTTTGATGAAGGACTCAGCTCCAGAAACCAAAAGGCAAAAAACCAGAAAGTTCTCCAGATCTTTAAATCCCATCCAGACATCACATGACTCACACCGAAATTCATGAGACTTAACACACTGGAAAAAATACATACACCCCCCGGTTCTCTTGGGAAGCTCACTCAGTTGTACAAAAACACAAAATAGTTCACATTCACCACATGGCACTCAATCACAAATGCTCAACAGCGCTCTAGTATGGTGGGGGTCCCCCAGGACGGGAGCCACAAGCCTGTGAACTTCCTGAGTTGCACCTAATTTTACACCAGCATTACAGCCAGCTTTCCTGCGACTACACACGGCAACGCTCAGAAAGCAGCTGGCCTGAATACAAGCACTGTTTCGTAACCCGTAAAGGTGAGTGTAAGGCTTCTGATACCGTCTGTCAACATGCTGGTGAAATTCAACATCTTTTTTTTTCTCCTCTCTGCAAATACTGACAGTAAGTAAGAAATTACCTACGGAAACTAGGAAATGCTATCATACAGAACATTTAAATCAGGTGAAATCAGATATGCAGTGCATGTATTTTAGATAATCTTATCTAGATTTTACTCGAGATAAAAATGCCCTCTCCCAAAAAAAACTTCCAGCACTCGGCTGAACAAACATGTCCAACTATGAAATGACCCGTAAATGCTTTCTCAAGGACTAATTCTTCCAGCACACCTACTCAATGTTTGTATTCAGAATGAGCTAACTTCAGTTGCTGTTGAAGTATTAATTCCCCCGGACCAGTTAACTGTTAAACCAGTAATAACCACACAATTTAAAAACCAGCGAGTGCTGTTTTATGAGCTCAGTTTCTTCTATGCATTCCAGAACGCAAACAAGATTAAAACAAACCGCAACTAATACTGTCGTCTGGTATCAGATTCGATCATCACTATACCACAAACCCCTGTTTGTTCTGACAGTTCACTATCAGCCTTTGCTCAGATGATCTGGGACCTCTCGCTGCAGCCTGGCTGCGGAGAGCAACATCCTGCGGTTTATTGACAACCAGCACCAAATCAAGCTATGCCCTGGAAAAAAAAAATCAATTAAGGCAAGGTCTCTGGTACGCAAATTTATACTGCAATCTCCACGAAGATCTACAATCAGGTCATTCTTCTGGGGCCTCCAGGGCTGTTGTCTGTGGTGGTTAAGAGAAATTTTAACCTGGCAGAGACTCTCCTCTGAAACACCACCTGGCTTCAGAACAGACGGGTTACAGTTCTCCCTATCATCCACAGACATCAGCAACTGCTCTTCACAACAACTGCTGGCACCCACACTTGGTCCCACCATCCCCGATGTACTGCTGCCATTTAATACTTTCAGAATTTCATCCAATAACATATGTCGATACTAACACATAATACACATCTTATCTTCCCAAAGCAAACAACTTTACCCAGCTGAGCCACCAGGCCTGAGGAATTTATGCAGCAACACCTGACATATTCAACCACAGCCATGATCTTCCCTTGAAGAGAAAATTCATGGTTACAGATCTAGAGCGCGGGAAAAAAAAAAAAAGTAGCAACAGAGTAGAAATTTCTACATCTTCCACAAATAAGTTCAGAAAGGACAGTGGGATGGGGAGAGAAGGAAAACAGGTATAAAAAAGAGGCTGTAGGATAAAACCGAAAATACAAAAAGAGAAAGTCTCAGTGTTTTGGTGCCCTAGCAAAGGAGGAAATTTGTAAGAATTTCATGCTGAAGCTCTACATGCTCACTCATCTGAGAAATCACATCTTCCAAACTGATGAGATGCCACAGCCAGGACTTGTCTGCTGCAGGATCCCTGCACAGAATCACAGAATCACTACAGGTTTTATATCGGAAATGGAACTGTTATGCTCCCACCGAATTGTTAACTCAACTTGGAGCTCAACAAAAGAAATTAGAAATCCAGCTTCTTAAAGCACCGTTGTCTGTTACAGCACTGAACTTTTCCAGTGTTTGGCTTCACAACCTGGTAGGTCCTTTTCATCTTCTGTTTACGTAACTCTTCAGAGCTGTTAATGATAAGAGGCCAAACTGGTTGGTGGAGGTGGGGTTAGTTAGAATATTAACTGCCCAAGAAGTAAAAATCTGTGAAAGGTAAAAGAGCAGCACTATTCCCTCTTCTAATAAAATAAAAAGTATACACTGCAAAATGCATATCTGCTAATGCCTTTTGTTCAAAGCATTTTTAAATTAATTTTTAAGACTCCCTTGGCTAGCCCAGCTTCTTCCAGCCTGCTGTAGATCAGCCCCACAAGGAGCAGAGAGGCAGGCAGTGCTAACGTACACAGAAAGAAACTCCAGGAACACCAGGGCTGCCTGGAAACAAGTTTCTTTTCTTGCCTTTGAAACAGCACAACATCAATAGACTCACAACAAAGCACCAGAAACACAGTCCTGGAAATTCCCTGTAACTATGACACAGCTGCTCCTGAATAAGAAACCAAGAAAGTAGTACTATGTCTGAATCCCAGCCTAAAATAAGATCGAACTCGCAACTCGTTCCTTTAAAGATAGGTGCAAAGGGAACATTTGCCTAGAGGCAGCGGATCAACGCTGTCCAGCCCCTGGAGCTGGTACGTACGTTCTTACAAAGAACAGGTGGGCATCGTAGTAGTGGAACATTTAACTCCAGTTTATAATTAATTTCGTTCTCACTGCATATAATATTAGATTTCAATGTACAAGCGGATATGAGGTATATTCTTTTTTAAGACTTTTTGGATGGACAGCTAACAGTTGATCCAGAACTTGTATGCCAGATGCACTGGAAATCAAAAGGTTTTTGCTAGCGGAGGGGCTGCAGCGCTGCAGAACACGCAAAGTGTGCTCGGGCAGGGGCTGAGGGGAGACTCGGAAAGGGCTGCGGCTGGTGGGGAAGCCCATGGCAGAGCAATCAGTTGAGAAATGAGGAGCAGCAGCAGCAAAGGTACCACCGCAAGCTGATTTCCACCTCCTGCCACCCATCATCTCACGGAGCACCCAGCAGGTGTGTCGTGTGCCGCCGGGAATGGGCTAATGGGAGAGCTGGAGGAATTCCAGAGCGCTCCTCTGGGTGGGAGGGCAGCTGGGCAAGGGTGGGACAGGTCTGCTTCAAGCCCTGAGGCCTGGACCACCCCCCCGACCTGTGGGACCCAAAGGAAGCTGCAGAGGGACTCTGCCAAGCGTGAAAACCACGGCTGGGGTGAGCCCCGGGCAGTGATGCCACAGGGCAGCCAGGAGCTGCCCCGGTGGGGACCCCAGCACCTACCTTGGGGACACGGGACACCCTGGTACGTCAGAAACTGAGTCCTTGGGGACACTGCTGTAAGCATGCTGTGACTAGCAATAGAGGAGTATCCAAACAGTACTTGCCTGGCTGCTTCACAGGGCAGGGATGGAGGTTGTTAGGAGGTTGAACCCTACGGACGGGTCTGCAGGGACAAGGGGTGGTGAGTGCAATGAACAGTTGCACCCTTCCTGATCTGGGTGTTTTGTAGGAGCTTGGGGCGGAGTTTCACTGAGGTTTACTGCTTCCCAGTCTACCCCCATGATCTGGGAGGAAGGGGAGATGATAATGCACATATACTCAAACACAGATATTCAGTTGTTTGGGGTTTTGTTTGTTTTTTTTTTTTTTTTCCAGAACTAAGAACTAAGAGTTTGCTAACTGAAAAATAAACAGATTTAAATTCCCCAACAGAAAACTTTTTTCACCCACAACAGCTAGGTAAAATGTTTGGATGAAAATAAGATCATTACAAGAACTAAGAGTTTGCTAACTGAAAAATAAACAGATTTAAATTCCCCAACAGAAAACTTTTTTCACCCACAACAGCTAGGTAAAATGTTTGGATGAAAATAAGATCATTACAGTTTCAATCAAAAAAGAGCACAGGTCAATATATTTAAATTTGACATCAAAAGTTACATTCCTAACCCATATTTAGCAGTATGAATGAAACACTGTTACAAGAGAGCATTCCTATTTTGGGAAGTCTTTATGCACACTTTTCATTTCACGTGAAAAGGAAAGCATTTAAATGATTTCCTGCATCAGGGGCCCACGTACGCTGATTTTCAAAGGCACTGGATGTATCCCTTTCAAGTAGGTTCTCATGAAATCAATGTTGTCTATAAAATGAAATAATGCCCTCACTTTACAAGATGTTATAAAGACAGTTCTTGTTGTTTGTAAACAAAGCTTTTAATGAAAACAAACCTATTTCACAGCTTAGCAAAACAAAAAGCTAGCCATGAACCACTGATTAATCAGCAGCTGACATCAAGCACCCAGCTCTTCTTGCCTACCGTTTAATTAAGCATGCAGGGTTATCATGTATACAAGTGTCCAATTATTAGATTTTCTGTCCTACTATACGACACTGACCATGTATTACGCTGTCATTCAGAAGAGTAATGCCAAGTTTTTTATTTAATATGCATTCAACACCCGTCTAACTCAACAGCTCCGACGTTCCTGGCTCTGAGATTCCCTTGCAGGTTACAACTCATCAAGCCTTCCGCCTGTCATTAAAAGCTTTCAGTCTGTTTCGGCAGCTGCAAAAATATTAATGTAAATTACTGGTTAGAAATGGGGATTCTCACTCACAAGAACACGACTCTGGTATTGTGAGAAGGTAGCCTTGCTCCAAAGCAACTCACTACTGCGGTACATGAGACCTCTAAAGAGAAGCAGTAAACGCAAGGGGGACCCCGAAGAAGTCCTAATTCCATCCTATGGAAATCCAGCCAAGTGAGGTTGAATATATTCTGAAATAACACATGTATCCCTAGAGTGAAAACAGAAGGTAATATAAAGCTATCTTTTCTTTCATTCCCTGGTAACAATTCTCCTCCCACATCCTAGTGATGGGAGCCAAGAATTGAGAGAATGGAATTAATGAAAAAGCAATGTATAAAACATTTTAGAATGAGCCTATTATTAGCGTCTATGAACTTATACTTATTCAAAAGCCCTCACATTAACCTTCTATGCAAATAAGACATTTCCTGGACTTGTGAACTAAAAGGGTCTTAAAAACGGGAAACAGTTAGGGTTTTGTGCTGAAGAAAACCGGAGAGCAGTATTTAGCCCTGGCAGACTCTCTTCCTACCCCTCCCAAACCCAGAGCTCAGTTCTCCTATCAGGTATGAAGCAGAATTACAGCTCAGAGTGGAAAATTAGGACCTGACCTTGCAAAAACAAACAGCTTCCCCTTCTAACACGGCTCAAAGACATGCAATAAACCCTGGCCCTGAAGCAATGCCTTCTATAGCGAGGCCTGCAGAACTGCACTGATGTTGCTCAGTTAGCCAAGAGAAAAAAGTGCTAGGGGAAAAAGGAAAATAATCTGCAGCAAACAGATTACATCTGGAGATACTAGTTATAGTATTTTCTTCCTTCCTGTATTTTCTCTGCCTTCCTGCTCCCCTCCCCACCAAGTATTTATACTAAAAGCAGATTTCACATCTTCCTTCTTTCCAACCAGTAATCTAAGGGGAGAAAAAAGGAGAAAGGAAGAAAAAAAAAAATTTACTATCTCTGCACATTCATTATTAAAGTTTCCAGGCACAAAAAACCCTGTGGGCATGGAAAAATATAATAGCGCTGCTTCATCAGGCTTGAGGTTGCTGGAGGATAATGACTAAAACATGTCTTTCAAAAATCCGAGGAAAAGCATGAAAATATTTCAGAAAGAAAAAATCCCAGCAAATGATGCAAAAGGATTATATTCCGACGGGAGAAGGAGGCCTGGGGAAACAGAGCACAGGACTTTACACGAGCAGACAGAGCTACTTATTTTGCAGAAAAATCTGCTGTAAACAGCTTCTTTCTCTGATCAGTTAGGTATCTGTGTTAGTTTTTGAAGGAGTGAGCAGCTGTGCCTTCAAAGAACCCCAGCGATGTATCTTGTGATTCCGGAAGATCATACACATAGTGCATGTAGAAGAACAAGTCTTTACCGCGCAACTTTAAAGGTTTCCCTACTACCCGCCTCAGCATCAGACTTCTTTGGGGTACACTGTAAACTACCAGATCTTCGAACCAGATCACGAACACCAAAACACATCAATAAGGACGCGGAGTTGTCCTAGAAGGATACGATACGAAGCTCCCCGAGCAAAGCTCTTCTGTTGCAAAACTTTGAGCTCACACCCCTCCCCAATTCACCTTCTTTGAAACCTGTGACCACTTGTACAGATTATCTTCCATCTTCATGAACCACAAGGAAGATCAACAAGTTCTAGGTAAACTCAGCTGGTAAAATGTTGTCTACGTTGCATTTCAAGTGGTTGATGTTAGATGTGAACTCCTGAAGGAATTACGTACTGTCTGCGTACTTACGGGCCCTCTGTCCGCTTGGGTTGTTGATGCCTAACAGAGAGCTAGCAAACGGCAGGTAACATCCACCCTTGAGAAAGCAGAGAGAAGTACTACCAGGGCCTCCTGTGGCGTCTGGGGAATTTCCTCCAGCCAAGGGCTGGAACAGTACTAGGATACAGTACAAATGACTGATGGAAATGCCGTGCTTTGCCTAAGAAACCTTCCTTGAAAACCGACAGGTTATCATGAGCTGACACTAGCGGAAAAATGACAAAACTCCTGAAAAGAGCCAACTGTTTTTTCATACTTCTTTTTAGCAGCTACTCAAAGGATTAAATATGTTTTGATTAAGCTTTTGAAATGGGATGAGGCTTCCAATTACTCTAGAAACTAGGGAGGTTCAGTAAGTACTGTGAATTGCCAATTAGAAGAATTGCCTTCAACAGCAGACGAAGGACCTTCCTTGTCTGGAGGACAGCAAAAGGGATGAACAATGGTCTGAATATCTTGTAACAGCTATTTAAAACTAAACAGCAAAGCTATTCAAACAGTTGGATGAAGACAATCTTACCTGAGACACAGACCATTGAGATTCAGCTCAGAAGAGCTTATGTCAACACTCAATGGGCAAAACTCTTTTCAGGGTAGTAGGAATGAACAGGTTCAAATGCTAAAAATAGCTCCACCTTTTTTCCTACTGTGAAGAACTGGAGCCGGCATCAACTTCCTCCTCCTGATGGGAAACAGACTGTTCTCAGGTCAACACAGTAACTGCAGGCTCCTCCCTCCTTGCACATTAACTGACACCTTATTGCCCTCCCCCCCCCCCCCACAGGAAAAAAAATGCC
>NW_010403880.1:9357-11885 GCF_000710305.1 Buceros rhinoceros silvestris
AAGGTAAATGATGATGCCCAGCCACCATCGTGATTATACCCTCAAGCAAGTGATGTAGGCAACTCCAAAACATTTTTCCCATTCATCTCTGTATCAACAGAACCTTATAACATAGAATATGTACAGTTCAGTATTATGAAGAATATCACAGAAGAAGAGTCTTTCCAGGCCAGTAAAAGTCTTCACTGTGAAAAATAAGTCACAGGCGAGCAAACAAGTGTTCTCTCACCCGTGTGATCACGTTATTTCGGAAAGCTCTAAGAGACAATTCCCTACGAGAGAAAGGCATTTCAAGGAAAGTAAATCCACTTAGCAGAGACAAAAATGGACCTTAACTTTGTTTCTTTCGCCCAGGCGAAAAGCAATCCAAAGCGCCTTGAAGTGGTACAGCTCAGGAAAGAGCAAACCTCAGCAGCAGCGCAGGGGAATAACTGAGTCACCTTTGTCACCCAGAAGAGAAAGTGCAGCCTTTCAGCCACGAAGGCAGATCTTAGGACAGCTGGAGAAATGAAGAAAGCCGTTACGAGCTGAAGATAATGATAAATTCAAGTAAGAGACAGCCTGTCCTCACTGCACTGTTAATTCAAGCATTGCCTCAGCCTAGGCCCACCAACCAGCGGCTGATGCTTAAATGCGGTAGTACTTTAACCCTGAGCTTGCTGGCCCAGCAGCACAGCTCAAACACCAGTGATTCTTGCACTGCCAGCGCAGCTAATGCACATCGCTAACCATGTCACCACTGCTGCTTGACTGCTGTTCAGCACAAAGAACATCAAAAAGGGAGGAAAAAAACTAAGCCCCAAGTGGTCCGCCCTGAATCAGACCATAGAAGATCTACTCATTCTCCTGCCTCTTGGCAGTGGCCAAAATAACAGGCTTACACCAGGGCAGGCCTGGAGGCAGCAGTGCTTCTCCAGAACACTCCCTCAGCTGCCAGAAACAGCAGCTTGGGGATTTCCTGAGCCAAAGGTGCTGTCTTTGTACTTAATAACCCTCTGTGGATTTTTTTTTGTCAGAGCAAGAAAACAAAGTGAGTAAGGCCTAAGTGGAAAGATAACTTAAGGAATTCAAAAGCAATGTGAAAAAAATAAAGGTAAAGGACTGGCAGGCAGAGTTAGAAACTCAATTGACCCTGGCAAGAAGAAAAAAGAAAATCCTCACAGAGAACTTTGGTCCAAGTTTTACATTACCCATAGCCTTCAAGAATCCACACATTCCCATCAATTTTTCAGTTCATGTAATCACAAGAGAAGAATCCTAGAGCTATTACTCAGAAGTCCAAACCTACTAGCAAGGAGAAGAATGTGGATGCTCCTGGGAAGAGACAAAAATGTTTTTTTTTTATTAAAATATTTCAAAAGGAGAATAATTCTTTTGCAAACTCAAATTTTTAAGGTGATCCTAAGTTGGCTGGCAAGTCATCGTGCTTTGGTTGGACCTCAATACAGTGTTTACCACTATAACAGTAAGCAAAAGAAAATGGAAGCTAGTTTTTACTTGGCACCTTTTCTCCTCTCAGAACACCAGGCCTACCCAGTCCAACGAAATGCAGCAGCAGTTCAATACCACGCTGCGCTGGAGCTTCCCCAACTGCAGCTATAAACGTGTAACGGGGCACAGCTCTCTTCCAATTTGAGATGAAGCTTCCTTGATTTCTTCCGAACATTATGCTTTTCGAGAAACGGACAAAAAAAATATGTGTTTAAATATTCATTTTTCCTCCACCACCAGTGCCACTCTAGACAATCGCCAGCTGCAGGGAGTATAAGAAGAGATCGGGCAACGCAAACCCAGTCCTGACTTCAAGTGCTAGAAATGTAGGTGCCATGAAGCTCCTATCAAGCTGCTGCGTTTGCGTGACGCTCGATTCCATGTGCCACTGTCCTGACCATCACATCCTCACAGACCTTAGGAAATACGCTGCTGTCTCCAGCTGTGGGAAGGGGAAAGCAGTTGTACCACCATCCGGGAACAATTTTACTATCTACCTCTCTTCTCCATCACTGATTTTCAAAGCTACAGTAATTTGTACTGACAGGATCCCTGTCAATTCAAGACAGCATGAATTAATGATATTAATTTCCCTCCCATTCTTGAAAAAGATACCAGCAACAATAAAATACCTCTGCTAGCTTCACACACTGCAGCAGAACAGCTTCAGAAAGTAAATTAACATTTTCAAAACTATAATTCAAAGAACCAAACTTTTTCAGCATACAACCCCCACATACTGGATTGGCTTGACCCCTGCATCAGATGATCATTTTGACTCTTTATCACATCATAGTGGATCTCAAGATCCTAACATTGACTAATGCTTAGTAATTCCAGAATTGTTTTCATACTGGCCAAAAATATTTAGAGCAGCATCTGAGTACCGAATAACTAGCAGTCCTAGTGCAATGCAAACTGGCAAGAGTGCAATACCAAATCTCCCTACAGAATAGCGAAGTAACTGCCCCTTAAATGGGGTAATGAGAAGATCTTACTCTGCGCCCCTGCCAAACCTAGCTCTCACAGGCAGGGCC
>NW_010403880.1:11922-13401 GCF_000710305.1 Buceros rhinoceros silvestris
GTTAATGAGAGGGCCTTCCTCTGCCCCCCTGCCAATGTTAGCTCTCACAGGCAGCCCTGCTGATTTCAGCAGGACCATCTACTGAGTGAGGTTACTCACGCAAGAAGGAATCTGCAGGTCTAGACCCTTCCATCTTGATTTATAAGCATGGAGCACATGAGTCTAGCAGGAATTTAACACTTACGCTTCCACAGTTGTTCTTACAGTCTGTTCCTCACCATCTTCATCTGAGCTGCTACACGTTGCATCAGAGTCCAGATCCTTCTCCACGCGAGACAGCAGCCCTCCGGTAGAAAGTGCAAACCTCCGGATTTCACCTGGTGCAATGCTAACTCCATTCAGTATGTCTGTAGTCGAACTGCTCTCCAAAGTAGTTGTGTTGTTTTCTGGCCAACCTTCAGTGCACCTGAGGGAACTACTGCTCAAAAATCTGGCTGGCTCATGGAACACCTTCATTCTTTGTAGCTGATGTTTCACGAAGCTTTTCAGCTGCTGATCACAGTGTTTGATAGCATGCTTTGCCAGGAGCATTTGTAAACGTTTCTGAGTTCTTTTGGCATGACTGATTTCCATTTGTTGCTTAGTGACACACTGGAGTAAGCGAGCATACACCTCCTCCCGGGTGCAGCTCACAATCCCTTCTGAAGGCCCATGAAGAATTTGGTGTAATAAATCCCCTTTTATTGTTTCAGTGCAGACTTCCAAAGCCCTACCCAAAAAACCATTCTTCTTGTACCATTTACTATTTAAAAGCTGCATTTCTTCCGCGCTACTGGATTCAGTTACATTTGAATCCGAAAGTCTCTGCGCTTCTGCCAGATTTGGAGATGCGGTCTCTGAGAATGTTTCCCCTTTGACCTGTTCCTCAGGTTCTGAATGACTAATCTGACCGAGTGATGTGTCAGCACCATTATGTAACGAATTTCTCATCCTGGAGCAGTCGGGCTCTCCTGCTTTCGTTTGCTTACCGGTTTTGTTGCTAAACGCAGAATTTGTAGTCATTAGCAAGACAGACTGATAGCGCTTGGAGGACTGTGGAGAACCAAAACGCTGCACACTGAAGATATCATTCCTGAGGTTGGGCTCAGCAGGGGGCAACCCCAGGACTGAGCAAGTAATCTGTGCGATGGAGTCCTCTTTTATCTTCTCTTCCACTGCTCTGGAATTTTCCATGCACAAAGCTGTATCAGACTCCATAGCTCTAGAGGACAAAGAAGGCGACAAGTGGATACCATGACCTTTTGTTGCTGCCTCTCTGAGGGCTGGTGTCATTATAGCTACAGTAGGTATCTTACAGCAAACCTGAAAACAACATGGGCCATGTCAATTTTCTCATTTTCATGACAGGGTACAAATACAACAACATTGACAGACATTTCATTATTTCAACATTTCAACATTATTGAAAGGTTCCATAAAAAGAAAGGACATTATCTAAAGAACACAGACAATGTTCCCTCCCAAGTTAAACAGGAACAC
>NW_010403880.1:13491-14386 GCF_000710305.1 Buceros rhinoceros silvestris
TTCTGCCTTTTTTTTATTTTATTCAGAGTTTGTTCCATGTGCAATGAAAGCTTTTACCTCTCAGGGGAGTAAGTGTTCATACCTCATTACATTTCTGATCCTATCGGTCTGAGAAATAAGTCTCACAAAGTTCAAGACTGTCATCTAACCTTGCCCAAACTGAAAACCATGACCATAAGCCACGTGACTGGAAGGACGCCTTTTAAAATAATATCTGTAAGTGTATGTAAATGCACACACACACAGAGAAATGCACATCTACACATTCCCACCTCAGAACCATGGCCAGAATTTATTTCAATCTGCTCTGGAGATAAATTACTCTTTGAGTTGCATTCGGGTTTTGTTCAAGTTGGGGCTTTTTTATACTTACATGAGTCAACAACAACAGTATGACAGAAATGGGAGCTATGCAGCTACCTACTGCAAGTTCAGTAAAGCAGAACACCTACCACATGATGAAACACTCTGAAATAAACTCAGAGGCACTAATGGGAGAAATGTATCTAAATGTAAATCCAATAAAGCAAGGGTCTGATTGAGTAATTTATTATATATTCCCAAATTACACTCTAGAAATCAATCATCGAGGCCAATCATTTAAAACGAGAACTGTAAATTCTAATTGTTTCCTCAAAAAATATTCCCGTATCTCTGTGTCCAGCTGTTCTTTCTTCATCAGGCACTGTGCATAGTACAAACCCATCCTTTGACAACCATTGGAGTAAAGGCAAACCACTTTCCTTTACAAACCCTTCTGTCTGTAGTGTGCCATAGCTTAGTCAAAGGGTTCCCAAAGTCCGCGATCAGAAGGCCAGCACCGGCCTTCACCACCTCTTGTCAGCAGCTGTGCTGCCATCTCTTACGGTATATACTCCTCAGCCTACACAGCAGG
>NW_010403880.1:14480-19864 GCF_000710305.1 Buceros rhinoceros silvestris
GAATTGCTGCCTCACCCTGTACTTTCAGCTTCGTGGAGGAGTTGGTTAAGTACACCCTGTGAAAGATTTAACTGAACACGGCCTGCAGAAGCCTGAAACATCAGCCACTGTCTGTTCTTCATTAAGAAGCTAGAGACAAACCCAGGAGGAATGAGAGAGTAGTAACGAAACAGAGCGTAGCACAGCAATTCCACAGTAAATCCCCTGCTTCACCAGTGTACTAGTTGAGCAGCATTTCCATTGCCCTCCTTTTAACGCCTTCGGTTTCTTTGATCTCCACAGCAACTGGCCAGCTCAGCAATTTTCAGAGCACAGATCCCATAAGGAGTCAACGATTCTGAGCCTGACACACATGGCTCTGAAGAAAGGCAAACTCCCCGTCTGAAGCCTTAGCTTGTTCGTAACTCAGGTTTTATGCTGAAGGTGCAAAGATTAAAGGGAGATGGGGAAATCTAAGGAGCTGAGAAGTATGTCTGGATACTTTCTCCTTAACCCTGAAAACATGAAGAAAAACACAGAGAGCCACAGGCTCCAGTACTCCCACCACACTCTCCATGTGCTTTATCCACCTTTCATCGCCCCGCATATACTCTAGCCATGAGGTTTTCACCTCTGCACATCACCAGCCCAGCATCACAGGGACCAGCTTAGGTGGTCCTAATGCTAATCCCGAACGATACTATTAAAGCCCCCAGAATTTTAAACTTTATCAATGAGCCAATAGCGTTAGACTATAGAGGAATTCAGCACCAAGTCCTCCCCAGCGGACAGCTGTTCAGAAAGGTCCCCATCACCAGGATGGGACAAGGAAATGCCCTGATGAGAGCTGGAGCCCTGTATCGCAAAGGCTCTGGTGACTTCTCAACGCTCTCAGCAGCTGATGCGTGGCTTTGGGTCTTTCGGCTCTTCTAAGAGCTTGCAGGCACAGGCACAGGCACTTTCAAATCCAAAGGCATATGGATTCAGACACCTCTGCCTCCCCTCCATCTCAGCATAGAGCAAATAACTACCGTAAGATGACTCTAACTAAAGTGATCTAGCATGGCTAGAACATAAGGGTCTCAGAGAGAACTGAAGGCCACCCTTTCTCTGCAGAGTTCCTATGAACTCAAGGGAGTGCCCATGTTAGAACCGTCCCTGGGAACTCCAAGCTCTCTCAGAAGAATGCTGTCAGCCTGGTGTCTACAAACACTGAGCAACGAGTTCAGAACTGCTCCAGCTCTACCATCTACCCTCCTCAGCCTGCGTGGTCTAACAGCCACAGACTGCCACTCCAGGAAGCCAGGAAACATCCACACGCCGCAGAGCTGCTCAAGCAAAGAGCAACTTTGGAGGTGTGTATCTCATACAAATACAAAGACGGAGGTGACGCAAAAAACTGGCAGCACAGAAAACAGAATTTTCAGAGTGCTGTGTTTTAACTTGATCATACTCCCTAAAATACTGCCATGCCCTTCTGGTATGGTTTCACGTTTCCTCAGTTGCAATAAATACCATCAGTGAATTATTTTAAGGGTTGTTTTGAGTTTGGGGAACTATTTTCCCCCCCTTTTAGGGGAAAGAGGGGAAGAAATCAAAGCACTCTCAAACTGAACCACGAACATTAAAAAGCTCTGACGAACCATTAACTAATTTTAAGAGTTCCTGACAGAGGACACTTAAATTAAAACAGAACTAAAAAAAAAAAAAAATACATAAAACGAAGAGAGAAATCACTCAATTAACCCCTTAGCCAGGATTCTGCAAATTTCACACGATTTCTGCCCCGAGGACAGTCCTGTGAGTCACTTCAGGTGTGCTCCTCTCACTTACTTCAGTGACACCAAAAAGTCTTTAGAAAAGCTGGTACTGCCCCAGTCTCAAGGGCTTGGCATTCCTCCATGAAGTTCACGCACATGCAAAGACAACCACACCCCCAGAGTCTCTAAGCAAAACAAAATATCAGCTGCAAAAAAATTAAAAACAAGATTTAGCACAAGTAGTTGGCTCGACAAAAACTGAGCAATTTTCATTCTGACACATTTTCTTTCATTTTGGCAGAAAGCAGCAAAAACGGTCTCACTCCACCCTTAGTGGAAGTGAGTTTCCAGAGCCAAACCTATTATCTCCCGGGGCGAAAAAAAAACAGTGAAGAGGGAGGGAAGAAAAGTACTGCAATACGGCATTCAGGAAGAGCCTTTATTTTCATTCTGGGAATGCTTTTTTGTCACGGGTAAACCATTTCAAGGATATTTTCCACTGTGTACTACTTTGTGAGGTTTCAAAACCAGCACAGCTGAAATGCTACTCAACTGGCAAACAGTTTGCTTTTCATCTGCTGAACGCGCACTCCACTCGAAAGACTGAAAAGTACTGTAAAAAGAAAAGCTGATGTAGAACAAGTACCGGGAAGGGAAGAAACAAGTACCAGACATGCACAGCCCAGCAACTGACGTTTAAAGTGACTTTACGCTTATCCTCCCCTAATGCCTTAATTACCCGGGAGGATGGAGCTGGGAATTGCAGTGTACCGGAGCCCCACGTTCCCCCCACCCGCACCCTGCTCCCCTCTCTCACCACCGCTCCAGGTCCCCGGTCAGCGACTACCCCTGCTCCTCTCCCGCTCCTCTCCCTCTGCTTATTGCTTAGTCCTTCCTCGGCATCGCTGCATTAAGCCTAGCAGGGAAGGGCATACCTCAACGGAATTTGCCCAAATCCTGAGACTAGCGTCGTCATGTTGGGGATCAGCAGCACCCTAGTAAAACAAACACAACAAAACCCAACCGCAAACCTGCCTGCACACAGGGTGGCGTTCCCTTCCCAGCTTTTGTTCAGAGTCTTTTCACTTTTTGACTCTCCCCCACCCTTTCATAACATGATCACTTTCATTACACAACGCTGCAGGCAATGTTTGGGGGGATTTTTTGCTTGGGAAGAGGATTGCTTTGTCTTTTAGTGGGTTTGTGATCTTTTTGTTTTCAATGAGAATAAAACACCATCTGCAAGAGGTTTCTAAGGCTTCTCTGTACCAGCCTTCTCTCCTTGTAAAGTCTTTCATCACTCCAAACACTCAAAACTTTCCTGTTAAGAACGAGATTCCTGGAGACCACGAGAAGATTTTTACAGTTACTATCTTCTTTTGTTTTCAAATTCAGGAGCCCACGAATAACATTTGTAATTCATACAGCTGTTTCCAGTTTATTCACAGAGTAACAGTGGTTCAGATAAGTGAACTTCCAATGTTTATTCTGTATCTAGAAGGCCCTTCAAAAGCAAAGCAAAGTCACTGGCAGCAGACGGGATCTGGTGGAACACCCAAAATTAAGCTCAGCAAGAATGATCAAAAATACTCTATTTCAAACTGACAAGAGGTGCTTTAGGGCCTCTTAGAGAAAAGCTGCGGAAGAGATGGCAGCTCCACTGAGCAAGCCTGCTCTGCCTACACCACCACTGACCAAACCTGGCTTCCTACAGCTTTGTTGTGTTTGCCCCGTAATCCCTAGCTCCTCTTGGACAGCCTTCCTGATAACTGCTGGACAAAAATAAAGCTACGCTCTGGCAGAGAGGCGCTATGGTGGCACCGCTCAGCTGCGCTGCCGGGACCAAGAGCCAGTGCCGAGCTGACCACGGGGGAGCTGCCTTGGGCCAGCTTCTCCAAGCCTCGCCTGGCAGGAGGCACCTGCTTGGGTATGCTCTACCTACTTGTTTCCACAGAACTTACAGGATCATCACGATGTCTAAGAACAGAGAGAACAGCTCAACAGCATAATCTGCATTTTCTCACAGAATAGTCTGCAGCAACGACCGCCAGAGAGCTATTAGTCCCACTGGCTATGTCCTTGTTAGAAGCGCGAAAGAAAAAGGAAAGAAGTCCATATGTAACACACCTGGGACTAGCCTTTAAGAAAAAAAAAATCATCTCAGCCGGCAGCTTTTGTTTTCAGTTCAAAAGCAGCCCAGTTACTCATGACAAGTATTTAAGCATTTTAGTATTCTGTTCTATTAATAGATTAGAAAAAAAAAAAGAAAACCAAACAGGATTACGTGGGGAGTCTCAGCTTTCAGCAGCACTCACTGTGGAGGCGGTACTACACAGATAAAACTGCAAACTCCAGTGTTTTGCACCCCCCAGAAGACAGAATCACCAATTCCTTGTCTTCAGGAAAAAAAACCAAAACCAAGACACGTGCACACCTAAAAATGATGTCTCTTTGAACAGTAAGAGAAGTTAATGTCAGGCAGACCACCCAAACAGCTTCAATCACACACAAAAAAAACCCAAACATCAAAAAGGACACACTGCAAGTGGAACTCATTAGTATTCAGTTATGATAAAATCCATGACTCACTAAAATCTCTGAACAGGGTTGTTTTTCTCCTTGATTGTAACTGCTTCTGAATAGAGAATCATCTATTATTTCCAAGTTTATTACCATGCCATCAACTAAATCCTCTTCAGTCTATATGGTATATTTGTAACAAGTTATTTTTTAACATAGGTTATAATTAAACACTTTTTCCAGTACATGACAGGCACCTCTGTAAGCAGGTTGTACATAGGTCTCTAATATTTATATTTCTAATACTTTTAGATCCATTGCAAGGTCCGTATCAACACTTCAGTTATCCTTTTGGATCTCATTTTCTTTGAAGAGAGGGCCATAAAACCTGGTCTTAAACATGACCCCTTCAGCTCTTAGGTACTAATTAAGACGACTGGAATTTAAACTCCCTAAAACGTTTACAGGATTTCGCCATGTGGACCAATAAGGAAGGAGCACCCTAAGGCACGCAGGCCACCTCCCGGAGCTGGTACACCTCCCAGCATTATAACCATGCTGTAGAGAGACTGATTTTCAGCACCCCCTTTTTAATAAATTAAGCTCAAGAAGAAAAGGGAAAGCAGGCTCTAGTCATTTGGTCATGGGATTTTTTCATTTTTTTCTTCAGTTGGTTACTTTGCTTCCCTTTGTTGAGGAGTATCAAGTACCTCATGCCAGTGCTTCATTTTACACTGGGAAATGCCTCAGCATTTCGCAAGCAGGCAGCTGATGCACAAACTGCACCGAGAGACTTGCTCAAGACCGCACAGGAAATCTGAAGGGAGGCCGAGGTACACGCTCGGATCTGAGCTGCCGTCCGGAGCTCTGCTATCTACTTTATCTAAAGTACTCAGTTTCATGACTAAGTGGTCTGTAGTCTGGGAAGCCACCTTGGTCAGGGTCACTCGGAGGCACCGGAATCTGTGGCAATCTGTTCGCTTTTATTACCAGCGGGAAGTTTTAACCCGGGAATAATAAAAAACCACCACCGCACATCAAAATGTAGGCTAAAGCTTTCCACCCACCCACCACTGACCCAGACATTCCGAATACAATACAAAGAACCAGGCGGCACGGAACTCT
>NW_010403881.1:0-1535 GCF_000710305.1 Buceros rhinoceros silvestris
CGCTGCAATCAGGGACACCAACCGCTGCAATAAGGACCACCAAGCGCTGCAATAAGGGTCACCAAGCACTGCAATCAAGGACACCAAGCACTGCAATCAGGGACACCAAGCGCTGCAATAAGGGACACCAAGCGCTGCAATCAGGGACACCAACAGCTGCGATAAAGGCCACCAAGTGCTGCAATCAGAGCCACCAAGTGCTGCAATCAGAGCCACCAAACGCTGTGGGAAGGGCCACCAACCGCTGTGTCCTTGGTGTCCCGTTGGTCCTGCAAGAGCTCCACATGCAACGCTTCTCCAGGCTCACCTTGCTCCACTGTGTTCCTGTACAGGCATCCCTTCCTACAGCTCTTCCTCAGGAGGCAGGTGTCTTCCTCCTCCCCTTCCACCACCAAGTGCTTCCAAATTGCTCCAGTTTACTAAAAATATCATACGGTTTTGCCATGGCTGCTTTCCCAAATGTCCTTCCTAGCCCATCACAAACATAACTCAGTTCCTGAGCATTCAGCACTGGATTCACGCTTTACCAATCTGGTTTTGACGAGCAACAGCCCAACCTCTCGTAAATGGTCTTTTTTTATTGAAGCACAAAGTGGTAGTTTTGATCTTTTCCTCATTTCATTGCACGAGTACTCAAGGCTTCACATTTTGACAAGAGTTCTCCCGGCTGAAAAGGTCTTTTTTTTATTGCTAGTGATTGATGTCTAAGTTTCATTTTGATGTCTAAAATTCTATTTCAAAGAACTGTCAGTCAAAAAGCAAAAGAATGACGATTTAATTTCAAAGTAACCTTAGTACATAAGGATTAATCTAGCCATAGAATATAAAATTTTAAATAATGACGGTGAGGCTGGAATAAATTTAGACTTCCAGGGAGACTGGAAATCATCTACCACTAGATGTCATCAGTTTAGAGATTAAGGAGATGGAAAGAGATTTCTGACCTGCTCTACGTTAGACTTTAGGGGACCAAAAGTCTAATTTAGTGAAGAGGATGAGAGGTCTCAAAATTAGAGAGAGCCCATCTTGCATATGAGTGATTGGGAACGGAGCACCACAGGAAATGCATGAGCAGAGTACGGGTGTGAGGAAGGAGACGGCGGCTGTTCCCTTTTGGGGTGTCCGGTGAAGGACCTTTTCAGTGCAGAAGGGGATGATGAGGAAAGGAGGAGGCCCTCAAGCACCACATACGGAGACACAACCCTGGGCAGCAGAGGGAAGTGCGGCAGCGGAGCCTGCGCAGCTCAGCCACGCGGGCTGAGAGGGGCACGTGGAGCGTGGGGGTGTTTTCTGTCGAGAACAGATGTGCCTGTGCTTGTGAAAACAGCCTAGTGGAATTTATCGTGTTCCCCTTTGTATATGCAAAACTACGGATGATACCGATACCCTAAATCGCTGCTGGCTTTTAGATTTACTGAGATAAAAAGTCTAGCGCTAGTTAAAGCCAACCACATTTTCCTGTTTGGTGGTTTTCAAGACCCAGAAAACTGCCCTTGAAAAACATCTGAGATTCTTCCTTGTCGTAGCACGCCCAG
>NW_010403881.1:1636-16165 GCF_000710305.1 Buceros rhinoceros silvestris
AGGAATGACCTCCAGTTCCATGTGCCGTGGAGACCGTTGAAACCATTGGAAATTAAAGCAGTTGCAGCATTGTCTGTGTCGATTGATTTCCTACGGGACTGAGGAGGGAGGGGTAGGAAGGAGGCATAGTGGCACTTCTATTTCCTCGTGTAAGTTCTGCAGCAGACAGTGCTTAGCTAAAACAGAAGATAGGGCACATTTTTGTTTCAGTATTCTTTTTGCGTCTTGAAGTAGTTCCCCGTCCTAACTATGGCTGTGGTTGGAATGAAGACTATAGGAATTAGATATGACAATTCAGTCTTCCAATAGAAAGCCTAACTGGATTTTATGTTGCTACTTGAAGGTGAAAAAAATTGACTCAAGCCTGTATGAAGACTTTAAAAGCCATTATTTTGGAGATGAACTCCTGCACCGTCTAGATCTTTGCTCCATGTTGAAAAAAAAGCAACCAAATGGTTACTACTACTGTGAGTCCTCTGTTGTTTTTGGTAAGTACATCTTCATTTTCCTCTTAGATTAATTGTGTCTGTAAGTTATATGACTGAAAAAACGTTTTTCCTGGAGCGTATGTTAGGCAATTCTTGTAATAACATCCCTGAGAGCAGTCTGTCCTTCAGCCCTGGCTCTCCAGGAACACTGAGCGGTGCTTCTTGCCGACAGCTCAAGTTTAACTATCTGTCCCCAGAATCCCATTCCATTTCTCAGCCTAAAATGAGTGTTTAAGAGAAGTGAGATGTATCACTCTGGAGCTGCTCATCTCTCCGGTCACTGTAAAGACAACCTGTGCGACTAAGTTAGAGGAGATGCAGCAATTATAGATGACTGAAGGTAAGTGAAACATCCCTGGTTTGGCAGAGATGTGACCTTACCTGGACTATATTCATGGACAGGGAGAATTTCAGTGGTTCACCGGATTTCATACTGACTGTTCAGAATACCATCGGGACTTTAAACATTGCGCAGACACCTTGCTTGAAATCACCGTCGTGTCTTCCTGCTTTATCTGAACAGAAGCGTCACATCCCTGGGGTTAATATTCTCATTTCTACCACAAGTCATGCATAGGTGGAACTTCAGGTGGCCCACACGGAAGGTCTGAGAGACTGTGGGGAAACGGCTTGTACAAGAAACCTCTGTGACGGTCAGTTCCCAGAAGCAGAGAGTGGACCCTGGGGCTGCTATTAGTCGTGAAAAACAGGAGTTAAAACACTCTAGGTGGAATAACTAGAGAATGCTGAGGAACGTTTCTTCAGTGCAGTCACCCCTTTAAATCTAGGAATGTGTTGTGTGATGTGTTGGGAATAGCTTTAAAAATACCATTCCTGCACCTGAAAGCAATTAGATGACATGGGAAGATCAGTAGTAATAGAGCAAAAAGCAAAGTTATTGGTATTAATTGCTTTTTTCACCTGTCCCGATTAGGCTGATTCATTATGCCCATCATGTTAGGGGTGAGTGTTAAAAGGCAGGTTTATAGCAGGGATCAGGTCAAAAAAAAAAAAAAAAAAAAAAAAAAAAAAAAAAAAAAAAAAAAAAAAAAAAAAAAAATTGGACCAGAAATCATCCCAACAAACAAATTATTCAGTGGAACTAATGTTTCCCGCTCCAAAGCATCCTGCTAGCCTCAGTAATGAAAATACTCATGACCAAGGAATGACCATATCCTCAGAAGGAAAGAACAAACCATGCAACATCAGGGAACTCTTCCAAGACCGTTGCCATCCCAGCTGGCTGAAGAGAAACATCTTTGCTGGAATCTTTTCTCGTGTGGACAGTTTTAAAGGAAAGCCCCGTCTTCATCCTTAAGAACCCAGGAATCTCAAAAAGACAAATCCTTCTGTTTGTTGTGAAGACACATCCTTAAGGACGAAGAGATGTCAAGAATATGAAGACTTTATGAAGGTCCTGTGTCCATCCCCAAGTCCTGCAAGGTCTTCAAAGGTACGAGGAGCATAAAATAAAAGGAAAACTTCTGAGCCAGGCACCTCTTCTAGTTGAGCTAATTTTGATGGAAAGATCCAGCTTATAATTGACAGAAATACACGTGGATGGTGCATGCTACTCCATTTTCCCTAAGCACACACCGTTTTTTTCATAATCGTAAAACCTGTACTCAGTTAATCAGCAGGTTATACCTCCTGCTTCGTTTGTGGCTTTTCAGCCACTTTTCACGATCTGAAATGTTTCTTCTTAATGCTATAAAACTAGCACTATGTGGGAGGTGGAGGGTGTTTGTGAACAGTTAGTACGACCTGTAAATTCCTGTCGCTTGGACTAGCTTTGCATAAATACTGCTGTTACAAGTCAGGGCTGGGGCCAGCACCCGGTGCAGGGTGTTGCTAACCCCTTGGTCTCTGCCTCGTGGGAGCTTGTTTCTCTGGCTGGTGGAAGAGCTCGCTGGTCCTGAGGACTGTTTTGAGGATTCAGTACGTACACTTTAAACGTGGCAGGCGCTTGGCAAACGCTCACTGCTATCAATGGTTTTGGTTGCGTTTAGGGGCACCTTTGTTTAGCTTGGGGAGGCTGTTACAAAACAGCTCACGGACAGTACAGAGAGGAAAAAAGGGCGGGATGGCTGTTTAACTTAGGGACCACACTGTAGCAAAATCCAGAGCAGTCAAAATCAGCGTGAGATATATTTATACACATACTGACCGATCGATCGATTGATCGATCTAAATACATTATATTTATCACCTCATGTTGTGCGTGTCTCATAGTTCTGTTTGTATCTGTGTATATAACTACATACCAAATACCTTCTCCATTTCTTTTTTAATTCAGATATTATTTATGTGCATCCAAATGCTTAGAGGAAGACAAATTACGAGATTATTGAACATGGTATAAAATCTTTCATTTGGGTGAAATTGAGGCTCCACCATCCACAAATATAGTTCAGGATATTTTGATTAAGGAATTTAGAAAATAACTCCTTACAGATAAAAGCTGCTTGCTAGTATATTTGGCAGATAATGACAATGTTTTTCAAAACATTTATTTAAACCTCTCCTCTTTGAACTTCCCCTGTTACTGTCATCTCAGGAAGCTAAAATGAGACCATTGGTCTGTCTTTTGAGAGCGGTCCCACTGAATGGTTTCTAACGGCAGTCAATCAGCCGCTATTCAAAGCAAGAATCAGATGCTGGCTTGACTTAAACTCCATCCTGGTGTGATAATGTGTAAAGAATGTATGGGAAGTGTCATGTTCACGGTGGGAACAGAATCCTCCTCTGAATTATTTTTGCATGAGGACTGTGTCTGGCTTTCTCTAGCCGTGGGATTTGAATGGATGTTCTCTACTGATACCACATTGAGAAAGTGTGCGATTATTATCGCTGCTTTTCTCAGTCCTGTGTGGACATAGATGCATCTTACCCAAACACATGCATTTAATTTTCTGGTTTTGTAGGTGTTAATGTATATTTATCTAGAAGAAGGAAAACAGATATATTGGAACCGAGTTTCAATTACTTCTTTAATTTCAGAGAGGAAGAAACTGCATTTTAATGAATTTTCAAACACTTGTTTTAAAATGTTTTAATGTGGGATTTGAATAGGGTTCTTAGTAACTGTAGGTAGCCAGGACATTGAAATAAACACAGGAGGGAGTTAATACAGTTCCATTAATACATCAGAAATAGGGAAATTTGAGAATTACTTCATACAGACAAAGCAGTGTGTCCGGCTCTGGCTCTTTATAGGTGTATGTGTGCTCAAGCAGTTATCTTCTTCCCTTGAAGTGCACAGAAAATACAAAACCAGTATTTACTTTCTGTTACCTAGAGCTTGGGCCATGAGAGACAGGAGAGTTAGCTGTCTTTTTTTTTTTAAATGTTTAAGGTGTTCTGAATCTGAAAGCCTAGCTACCGAATTTTATTGCTTTAATCAAGAGAACAAACAAAAGGCTTTCTTACACATAAAACTGTTCCTAATTAAATGCACTTGGAAAGTGGGTCAAGCTGAGCAGGAACAAAGCACTCTTATTCCAAAATAAGAAGTTTCACATATGGAATTATTCAGAAAGAGCTCTCAGTAAATTCCCAGCCAGTGTTAATCTGTTTTATCTTCCACAGGCAGGCAAGCCCTATAGCTCTGCTCCCCATCCCCATCTATCGGATTGCAAACTCGACACACGTTGCTCGTGAGAAATCCTCATCGCCTGGTTAGGATCTTACACAACCCTTGGCAGAAGAGGAGACTTGTTAGAGTCTCTTTAATAGTAGAAATGTTATTTCCACAGGAAAGCAAGTAAAAGAAATAATTAATTTACGTAGCAAATATACCTCTTTATGGACATGCTTTTTTAGAAGCACGTGTTGAATTTATTATTGGTGAATTCTATACGTTGTAATTTCCTCCCCTGACGTACTACCTAATTTCCACATATCTCAATTACCGTCCATAATCTGGATTAGCTGTTACCTGTCATTTACATCCTCCAATTCTCTTGCGGTTTTCCAGTCAGAGCTTCTCATATGTATTGTTTTCTTCTCAGAGACACACAGAACATCTGGTTTATCATTCTTCCTAATCCATTACCCAGATCGGTTGGAATGTACTTAGTGGTTCTCTGTATTCTTGGGGATAGCTTTTCTTCATCTTGAAGAGCAGAAACCTGCATGAAGGCGTTCTGTTTCTCCAAATGGACTCTAAAATATTATCGTAAAATCTTTCTATACGGGCATAACAAACAAGTATTTCAAAGTAAACCTCAATCCATAATTTGAGATACAGATGTGTAAATCCTAATGCCTTTGTCATTTTTAAACTATGGTAAATGATTTCCTGATAAAGGATCAGGAACTTTTACTGTACTTTTACTGCTTCTCTGTACCATGGGGCCTTTTGAGGCTTTTCCCCATGATGCTGTAGCTGTAATTTGCAGTTCAAGTTGCTTATGAGGACCAAGGACTAAGAGGTTTTAAAACCAAAGTTCTTTTTGATTGTTTATCTGCCCTTTCAATCTGAAACTCTTCAATCTCTTTCATTCCTTTGTCTTCCTCTGTTTGGGACTTCAGAGGTACAGGACTGGTGCTAGTGAGGCTCACGTAATGAAATTCTAAAGAACAGAACATCGTTTGGGGAGAATATTGCTCTGTAGAAGGGTACATTTAAAGGTAAAAATTACGGAGTGCAAGTCAAGTACAAGATGTTTTTGAATAGTTTTGAGCTTCTACTTGGCATCTCTTGTATAGACTCTAGATGAGTTGCAGTGCTCAAGCTCATGGAATTAGTCAGCTGCATGTATTTCCGAAGTTCATATTCTGTAGCGGTCGCTATTCTGACTATTGCTTTTTTATTTGAACACTTGCATCTTTATTGCTTTATTTAATTTAATCAAAGAATCTGTAAGTGCCGTATTCTGTCACATATATACATTTTTCAATTGAAAAAAATTTCCAGTTTAGGAGAGACGGTGTCCAGTTCCTGGATCCTAAGCCGATGGAGCCCAGGCTGTTCAAACTGAGCTAATTCTGGACAAACTACTGCTGCTGCGGGACAATAGTAGAACGTGCGGGTTTTATTCAGTTTGTGGGTGCAGACGCATCACTCCTGTCCAAATGCTCTGTTTGGTGCCTGTCTGTTTTACGTATTCATTACAGACAGATTGTCAGTCTGCAGAGCTGCTACATACACACACAGAGATGTGATACGTGTCTGTGTGTGTGTGCTTGCATCTTTGTGTATGCCCATGCATGTACCTCTACACAGCTTACCTCCCGGTACCTCCTTCACTGTGAGGTAATGCAAAACGTTCCTTTAAGCAGGTCTTTTCTTGCCAGAAACCTTTTGATGGGTTTAGCTGCAGAAGTGGGTGGTGTTTGCACGGAGGAGGTTAAGAAAAGGCACATCAGAAAAGCGTGGGTTAAATGTGGGTCTGACTATGGGATTGTGTGGTACCTTGACCTATACCAAAGCTGCTCACTACCAGTTCACGGTAGATTCCCGGTGATAGGCTCTGGACTGAGGACAGCCCGGTGTTCATTTGATCGTGTGCTGTTCGGACATGATTCATGAAATGCTCCTTTGCTTTGGAAGCTGTTCGGAGAGTCTCACACTCCGACACATTTATGAATGTCCATTCAGAGGAGCATCTTGTCGGATTGTCGCCTGTTGTTATCTTTTGTCTGTGAGCTTGTTTTTGAAGTCTTTTGTGTTCTTACACAGAAGCTGAATTAGCACTTAAATAAAAAGTTAATTAAAATAAATAGATAAATCTCATTTTAGCAATTAGCATAGAAGAGCAAATTGAAAATCAGAGCAGATACTGAAGGTGGAACCAGTGATTTCCTCTATCTCCCAAAGGTATTTGTCATTGCTGAGGATGAAAACAAATGTCTTTTTCCCTTCTTCAGGAGGGAAACACAGTTGTAGTTTGTACAGTACACTGAAGTTTTATGGAAATAAACAGAATCCAGAGCAAACAAAGGAAACCATTTTACTTTGTTTAAAGCCTGAGTACATTTAGTAAATATTTTTCAATACGTTGAGGAAGAGAGAAAGAACAGCTTCTTAGTAGATACTGTTTCCTCTCCTTGTTCTGACAGCAAATGCAGAATCACATTCCCCCCCCTTTTTTTGACCTTTATAAATATCACTGTATCCTTGGAGTAGAGAAATACGTAGAAAAGCCCACTCAGTTCCTTATGTTGGACTCGGCTGATCCTGGATTTGCTCAGTCAAAGCTGCCTATTCTTGAATTCCTTCTTTAGAATTTAATGAAAATGTTTTTCTCAAAATGACGTCATTTTTGTACAAGTAGGTGTTCACAGATTAACTAAAATTTCCGAACACACTTCCCTTGTAGTTATTAATCTTAAAAACTGAAATTGAAAGAGCATAAGCATGTTTCTAGAAGAAGGTGTGAGGAAGCCCTCTAGGTGTAGCGCAAGCTGGCTCTTCCTCAGAACCTTCCTGTAATCCCCTCGTAGCTGCTAACTCACTTTTGACTCATGGATTTCTAGCAGGACTTTTAGAGGATGCACTTTCAGTGTTAGCAACTTTATATTCAGTATCACTTCTACACCTTTTTGTAGACACGTGACAGACAATCAAAATGCACAAGCTTTGCTCGACTTGTTCTTACTTTTGTTTTTACTTCTTCCAGGTAAACATCACATCCACATTAACTGTCGTCAGTACTCTTACACATAATGACTTACAAAATAACTAATTGATTTGGGTTTATTTGAAAATGCATGTATTTTAATTTTAAATCTGCAAGTATATTCTGTTAGTGTTTCAGTCTCTAGGGTAAGCAGTATAATTAGGTTTGCATTATTTTAACAATCTAACAAATCTTATCTGTAATTGGAGGCCAGTGAAAAACTGGCAGATCTGTTTGTTTAAATCAGTATTAAAGCGAAGAGGCTGTTGATCTGTAGCAAAAGAATACCTGGGTTGCACCAGAAACTTCTGTTAACTTCGGGGCAGGGCAGGATGTTTGTGTCACTTAGGTTTTTCTGAGGAGAATGTCTGAAGGTGATAACAAGAATCCGTGTGTGACTAACCAAAAGGAGTTTAGGTCACAGTCATCTGAGAAGGAAAAGCTGGCTGGCTTTCCCAGTCCTCCTCTCCTTTCCATTTAGAACTGAGTTTTCTGCTTTGGTCTCAAGAAAAACTTGGAGCAGAAAACCCTAAGAAATGACTCAGTGTTACTGCCTGTCCTGAAAGATTTTCCATTGCCCCATTTCTGTCTTTTTAGGAAGGACCGAGAGGAAATTTGTTCCTGAAGGAAGTTTAACTAGTGTACTGAGAGCAGAGCTTAACGGTTTAGCCCATTTGCAGTCTGCAGAAGATCATACTCGGTCTATCAGTTTTAGCTGGTGTAGGTAAGGGCTTAACGTTGTATATGCCGATTTTGGTGACGCTGCGCACCTCAGGTGAAAGCCATGGCACTACACATCAGTCAGATTCAGTTCAAACATGAGGGTCCACGCTTGATTTCTGTTTGAAACTCGAGGTGGAGACTGCTCAATTTCTGAAAACAGCTGCATGAAGCTGAAAGCCCGAGATGGTTCTGTAGTCCAGCCTGATCTCTGCCGTGGCGTGGGCTGTTGGCCCTCCTGGCCCCAGGCGCATTTAGGTCAACTGGAAAGATGATGTTCTTGCAGGGTCTCACAGGTGTGTGGTGCAGGTGGAGGACAAAGACATTTTGCCTGCTGCCTCTGGCAGTGGTGGAGAATTAACTGCTTGGAAGCCAAAGCTGCTTTATCATTGGCATTGACAAAACCAGAATTCCTCTGGGCATCAGTCTTGGTCATTGGTCTGACCTCCTGCATGTTTCGTATGTGTGCACCAGTCAAGCACTTAAAATTGAGGATTCTCTGTAGTGAACCTGGTCACTGGTCAGAGCTTCATTCTTTTTCCCGGCTCCATTCGCAGATCTTCCTCCCACTGTGGCTGAGCTTTTCGAAGCATACTGGCTGTGAAAGAACAGGACATCTTAAAGGATACATTTAAATCCAGAGGTTACTTTTCTGGAAGGCTTTCTCGTGAAATGTGTTATTTCGAAGGAAAGTGAGTCAAGGGTTAATCCTTTTCTGTCAGAATATTTTTTTTCTCTAGAAACTGAACAAACACTGGTTCAGGTGTGTGTCCTTTGGTTAACTATACAGCTTACTAAAACAAATGGCAGGACGCGGGTGGATTTCAGTGAACCATATTAAGGTGCAGCGGTCTAGCAAGTGCTGTCATCTGACAACATCCAAACCTTATTAACTGTGGCGTTTAAAATACAAGTTTTACACGGATTCCTTTGCTGACTCTGGCTTGATGCTACTTTCCTCTTTTCCTGCCATGAATCATGAAAAGCCTTTGATGCAATCTTAAAAACATACCTGCCACGCACAGTAATAGCACTGGTCCCTTTGTTCCTCCTCTGTAATGCTGGGTGTTTACTGGCACAGCACCCACTGCCGCATTTTCACTGGCATACCAGAATAGTATGGCAAAAGATTGAAAACTTACCTGGAAAGCTGGTGGTGTGTTCTGACCAGAAAGTCAGCAGAAATAACCTATTCCTACTGATTTCCAGAACTTCACAGCGCACCGGGCATCTGTCTAGTCAACATTTACATTTTCTTCTAAAATACATAAAAATAAATACACATTTGAGGAGACTTCTGCTTTTGTACTGTCAAGTACCTCTGAAAGAAACGAAAATTTTACAGAAAGGACTACCTTAAATCTCAGCTCTGCCCTGAGTTCCATTCTTAGCAGCGGCTTTAAGAAGCAGGAGAAAAGGAACTTTGTAATATTCCCCGAAAATTAACAAATCTGGTCTCTGGAGCTCCAAGTGTAGGAGATCAGGGAAAAGTTGCAACACTGAGGAGTGTCGCAAGAGGAATGGAAAGGGGGCTGTACTCAGGGCCTCCTGGTGCAGCTTGATGCCAGCTAAATTTTGGGCACATTCAGCGAGCCCGTTTGTGTAAGTGCTCCAAATCCCAGAAGAATTCTAGTATAGAGCAACACAACAGCAGCAAAACACTGGCTGGGGTCAGCAGCACTAGCAGATCTGACACACAAACTGTGGGACAGGGTCAGTGCCTTTCACTGACTCTTGACAAACTTTGAAGGGAAAGAAGATGAGTAGTCACCATTTATTTTAAAAAAAATTTTTTTAGCCTTTTTAAAAAGTTTATTCAATTTACTTGTTCTAGTGGAAAACTCATTTTGATTTTTTTTAATAATAATTGTTCTTCTAAGTTATGCATAACTCTCAGTGCTCCAGAAAGTGCCTTTTAACATAATATATGTACATTGCAAAAAACACCTCACTGTGTGGTGTTCATATTGCATTTTATTTTAAATGTAAAACTTGATCATGTCTGAGTGAAGAACAAGGGAAAGAAGTTCAAGAACAGACCTCTGACTTCTTCTTCCTGGTATTCGGGTTTTCCTGTTCACCAAAATAAGATTTTTAAAATGCTCAGTGAAACCAACAAAGTAAAGAAAACGTTCAGAACAACAGCTGGGCAAAAAATGGAAGTCCTCTTCAAGAACGGCAAACAGCGCAGTGATCGTCTGTTGAAAATGAACCTTCACCAGTTTAGAGATGAGAACACAGTCGTTAGAGCCTCACCACTGCCCCATCTTCCTCTCGTTTAATTTTTATACACATAAGAAAAAAATTCCATTATTTTACTATAGCAAATAAGTTGAAAGTAAGGGAAAGGTTTTATATTCCTTCCAGCTGTGGTGGTGTCCTCACAGTCAGGTTCACTCTCGGCAAAGCATCGTTGGACAATGACAGCTGTCTCTAGAATCGCTGTCAGACTGCCAGGCGATGCACACAACTCTCTTCAAGCCTCATTATCTCAACTGTTCAGTTCACCGTTGACATTTTGGAAAGAAAAAGTATACAAGTACCAGAAGTTCTGCCTTGACTTAAATTACACTGTTTTTTTCACATGTGGCATTTAATAATTTGGATTAAGCTAAGAGATTAAAATTCTTTCTTGTGATTTTGGAGGGGTTTTCCCTCACAACAGCTCACATATCCTTCTGTTTCTGGTCCCCTCACTTTTACACATTCCTTAATTTGTCTTTTCCACAACAGCAGGAACTAGCTGAATATTGAATGCAATGAATGCTTGATAAGTCTCCGCGGCTGAGGCTTGTAAGGCAGGAAGACCCTGCCGTATGAGGTGTACCTTGCCCCAGCTTTTAACATTGTCATTGTCTTGTTTGGACTATGGCTTATCTACAAGTCTCCTATGTCAAGGGTGACACATTCTTGTATTCTGGCATCCACAGTGAAGTCCATCTCGTACCCCCGCTCCCAGGAAAGCACAATCACTGCAGGAATAGGCGGGATGCCTTGGGACATGCGCACCACAAGTGGCCGTGTCCACCCTGCAAAGGACGGTCCTGTCAGTACTCTGCAGAGATTCAGTATATTTGGGGTTTCCACCCAGAGGTGCTGTATAGCTTATTCTACACTGGCCTCTGGATGCATTCCTGAGGCTAAACAGGACAGTTGTCAGATTTGGTCTTGAGCCTTGTCCTGAGGTTGCGCTTAAAATAGAAGGTATCGGTGGCCAGCGTTCCAGCCCCTACTGAAAAGGCACAGCACGTTCAGCGAATGGAACTGGCAGAAATAGTGATTTACAGGGAATAGGGGCAAGATTCTCTCTCTAGAAGGCACTGTTGTAAAACACATGTTAGTGGAAAGATTTCCCTGGAGGTATTTTAATGTGGTTTTAAAAAGCATGGCCTAAAATAGGCACTTCTGTTTTAGAACGCAAATGCCAACTCAGTACAATAGTTTTATTCATAGTGCATGTTTCTAGGAATATTCTGAAGCCATGGAAGAATAAGAACATCAAATACTTTAAAATTGAGCTTTTTCTCCTGTAAAATTGGATTGGAAGTGTTTTCGGAAGGACAGCATTGACAACTGGATGGAATTACACATTGCATTACAAACCCAGGACCGGAGAGAAGCGGGAGCGCAGTCTGCGCTGCCAAACACAGCAGGAAAATGTTGCTTTTTGGGAAGTCCAGCAGACAGTTTGTTTATCCCTGGTTTTTCTTTAGATGGGGATTGTCATTCTGATTTGATAGGTGCTCCCGAAAAACCGGTTACAGTGGTACCCTGCCTTCTGCACTCTGTGTGTGTACATGGGTTACACACAGAGGCTGGGGAACAGCTTAGGTTCTGGGTGCAGAAAAGCTTTGAAGTTGAAACGCAGAGCAGCTTCTCTCCCTCATCCACTTTGCACGTAATTTGCACCACAAGCATCATCTAAGAAAAGCTTTGCTAGGTTCCTTCTGGATCAGCTTAACAGTATTCGGAGCATTAGGACACCAGTTTCTTGTGGACCTTGTTCATTTTTTAATAATACTTGGGCTGTTTAGGCCTTCTATGGCCGGAGTTATAATTTTATATCCAGTCTCACTGATGTGCCCAAAGCAGCTGAAAGCTTTGCTGCTGTGCTATCACTGCCATCAAAATACACTTGGTATATCTTGCCGGAATTTCAAACCAGAACAAACTACAGGCCTTGAGCTAGCAAAATACGGACAAACATGATCGGGTCCACTGATGGTACTGGAGATATGCCCAAATACTTCAGCGGTGTCAATCGGCTTCATGGTCCCTACCCTCACCTTGCAAGTTAGAGCCTGTGCACTGCTCTGGCCAGTGCGAAAAGGGTGGGGTCCTCCGTGAATCCTCTGGTTTTTCTCTATATCCACATCTGTGCTTATGTGCATGTGAGTTTTGGCTGAAAGATGTCCTGGAGATGGATGGAATTGGTCTGTCACTGGATGTAACTATTCCAGAATCACTTCCTAGAGCGTGGTCAGCCTGCCATCCAGGGATTGCCAGGACTGCTTAGAAAGCGACCAGTCATCGCATGTTTCCACCGTAGGGTTAAAGCATGAGAGGACTTGTGCTTCGCATGGTGCTCTGTTAAACACGCTGGTCAAAAGGTGACAGCGCCAGCAGTTTTGTGGTGAATTACTTACACATTTCTAAATTCTTTTTAACTTTTCCTGGTGGAAAATAATTGTTTTCTCACCTAAAATGTTGCCTGTGTTCTTGTTTTGATCCTGAGCAGGATGGAAGATAACTGCTCACTCTTAGAAATAGTGACGACTGGCTTCCCTTATGCCCTGTAGTAGTCATGTTTAATTCACGTACCTTGTCGAATATGGGCCATGTGCTTTTCCTCTTGCTCCTGGGGAGGCTGACAGCATCTCCTCCGGTGAGGCAGCTGCACAGCTGGCACAGGTTTCTGTGCATGCAGAACTGAGGAACTGCTACTTCACAAACTTGGAGAGCATCCGCAGGTTTTGTGTCTGCTGCTGGAAGAGAGATCTGAAAACAGCAGATGATTTAATTATTGTTAATAACAGAGTAGTCATAGAAAGTGATATTAAAAAAATTACAGCCTGGTAACCTTATTTGAATGCATTTTAGTTTTGGACCAGAACTTACCTTAAAGACAATTCCATTTTATAAGGATCCGTGCCTTACAAATATGTTAAATATATTACACTTGTTCTCCTCAGATAAGCTGCCTTATCTCTGTAAGAAATCTGACATATTCATAGGATCCTCCCGTCTGAGGATCTTACATCTAGGAAAACAAATGTTTAATTTCGTGAATCAAATAGTAGTTGGAATTTGAAGCACTGGACATTTTTGTGGAGCATTTCTGCCATGGATTTTATTGCTGGCTTTTTGGAAAGCATGTCCTACGAACTAGAAGACTTTAAAAAGTGCAGGTGAATAGTAGCAGAATTCGTACCCTCATTGTGTGGTAGAGGGATTCGTTTTTCAACTGTAAATATTAGTCTTTAGAATATAAACAAGATTATAAACCTTATTTATTTTACTGGTGTGATAAGGAAAACGAGTGCTTGCTTGATCCATCCTTTATACTAATATTGAACATTAAAAGCCATCGCTCTCTCAGTGGGTGCCCAAAATGTCTCAGTGACTGCAGGTATGGCCAGAGGAGCTCTGCAAGGTCAGGTCTTTTAATGGAAAGTGTTCGTGGATTTGGTTTCTTTTGGTTTTTTTTTCTTTGTTTTTTACATTCTGAATGTAAGAAAAAACCACCTGTTTTCGAAAGCGAAGTGATTGCAGCCACAAAGGGCTGTGTTTCCAGTGCAGACAGGTGATCTTTCAGTGAAACACCGCGGTTTTCCTGGGTCTCCTGGACAGGCAGGTGTGTGCAGATGTTCTGGACTGTCGTAGTCCCACAGCCTCTCTGTATACCCGCATTCCTTCCTCATTAGCTGCATGGTCCAAGGCTTGTGGGATCGTGCTTACCGTTTGTGCACATGCCTGCATGTGTATGGGCATGTCTGTGTGAAAAACCTGTATTTATTACACCCCCCAGGTGACCTTCATCAGCCACACTGTAACACAAACCCTGTGGAGGTGGAAGGCCTGTGGAGAGTGAAGGTGACCAGCCCTATTCCTACTGAAGCTGGTAGTGAATTCCCAGCAAACTGAGAAAGAGAATCCCTGTTTGTTTCTCAGCATTTCTTGCTGGGGCTGTCGCTCCTCCCGTAGCTCGACCAGCTTTTTTCCTTGCGTGGTCTTAGAACCTCGTTTTTGCTTCTAGAGGAAGCTGCTGGAGTGTGTCCAAAGAAGGACAATGGAGCTGGAGCAGGGTCTGGAGCACAATGCGCTGAGGAGCAGCTGAGGGACAAGGGTTGGGGTTCAGTCTGGAGAAAAGGAGGCTGAGGGGAGACTTTCTGGCTCTGGACAACGCCCTGGCAGGAGGCTGGAGCGAGGGGAATTGTTGGTCTGTTCCCCCCAGGAACAAGCGACAGGAGAGGAACCGGCCTCGAGCTGTTCCAGGGGAGGTTGGCGTTGTCCCTGAGGAACAATTTCTTTGCTGAAAGGGTTGTGCAGGTGTGTCCCAGGCTGCCCGGGGCAGTGGTGGAGCCCCCATCCCTGGAGGGGTTTCCCAGCCGTGTGGAGGTGCTGCTGCGGGACAGGGGGCAGAGGGGACCGGGTAGCGCTGGGGAATGGGGGGACTCGGTGATCTTAAAGGTCTCTTC
>NW_010403882.1:0-3441 GCF_000710305.1 Buceros rhinoceros silvestris
AATAAAATAAAATAAAATAAATAGTTTTAAAGGAGGCTTCTTGTCATCCTCGCGGTGTTTTTCCGCAAGGAAAATAAGGGGGTTAGGATGTTACCCCCCGGCCACTGGGCACAGCCACGCCCCCCCCCGCCGCACTGCCGCCGGCTCCCAAGGGCTGCCTAAACCTTGAAGAGGAAGGCGCCTCGCTGAAGTGAGCCCCGCCGATTTATCCCCGGAGGAAAAAAGCAGGTCACCCTCCCCGGCAAAAATAAATAAACAAAAAAGCACCGAAGATGAAGGAAAAAGTTATGCAAGGACTCAACTTTCTGAACGTCTCAAAAAGAGAAAAGAAAAAAAAAAACAATCAAAATAAACCAAAATAAACTAAATCCCTCACAGCTGAAGGAATACTCGGCCTCCTATTAATGCCTCTTTTACCTTTCCATCCTACCTACCTTACAGTCCTACGCGTGAGGCTGCAGCGGTACACTCAAATGAAGGGGAGCGTTGCTGCTTTTCTAAACACTGGACTTCCCAACAATGTGAATGGCTCTCCATTGAGGATGCTGCACCGCGCCCTTCCTTTAAACGGATCGTAAAATGAGTTTCCTTCTCTCAGACAGGGAGTCCTGGTAAAGACAGCTTTTACTGCCTGCCTGTATTGCACATCATAAACTGGAAAGACCACAATGGAATTGCCCCGGAAATTCTCCTTCCAATTATAGTTTGGTGCCCCGTGTACAAAGACTTTCTCACCAGTTGAAATTGTTCTTGGCGATATTTCGCACAGACCCTAAACTTCCCGTTTTGTAAACGTGGGATACCCTCTGCCCCCACACCCTCCTCCAAGACACGCACACACACAGGCGTACGCGCGCGCGCGCGCACCCTTCGACTCTCTCTGCGCCGTTATTGCAGCCCCATAATATAGCTTACTGACAGAAGCAAGTAAATTCTCTAAAGCCAGATGCTGAGATGTTGGTGCTTCAGAGCACGCAAATGCGGCGGCTGTATGTAGGTATTAGCCAAGTGTTAAGTACTTGAAAATGCAGTTATCATTCTCAGGCGTAAGGGAGAAGTTGGCCAAAGAGCCCTGGTCGGTTATTTCTTCCAATTCTCCTATATTAGACAATATTCCCGCGGTCGCAATCGCGATGTGGGAACACGACAACGGAAGAGTCTGATGAAAAGGAATAAAGGCCCAAGAAGTTAAACGAATGCGGTGCAAACAAGACGACGACCAAGAAGATCAAAGAGGTTGAAGTAGATGACATAAGACCGATAAATTGCTCCTCTGGTGACAACATACTAAGATGCAAGAAAAAAGAAACAGCAAATATAACCAATATCTAGACTTAAATATTGATAGAGTAGGACCGAATAGAAGAGCTGGGTGGTTGTATTTCGAGCTCTCTGATTCTGTACAATTTGAACGTTTATGTATTTTTCTTCGCATATATGGGTTTACTGCCACCACTTTTTCTTTCTTTTTCTTTCACCTTTTTTCACTGCCAGCACTTAAGATTTCTCAAAAAGTCTTCACTGAATAAATCTGAAAAGGACATTCAGACACGGGTTCCCGCCACCTTATTTCCTCCCCCCACCCTCTGTAAGGGTGCCTCTGAAACAGTCTCTGAAATCTCTCGTTTTGTCGCTCACAAAAACAGGCTGGGTCCCCGTGTCTGGAAACACACTTTTCATTCACTTGATTTTTTTTTTTTCCCAGTCGAGAAAACGGCGAACGGACGCATATTGCAAGGTTTCAGTTACCGCAATATTCTCACATGCTTTAAGAATAATCCTTCTGGCGAGATTAATTGTACATTTTTTTTCTTGTGAGCTCTGGACAACCTCTCTTTGCCTTCTGAGCTTTTCAGAAAAGTAAAATGTAGTGATAAAACGGTGTTCATACATTATAAGCGACCTGGGAGCAATACATGATTATGGCTTGTGTAGTAAGCAGCATCTTGATGTAGTTCACACTAGCGAAGGTTTTGTTGTTTTGGAATCTACTCTCGCCGTCATTTATTCACGATGATAGAGGAGCGTTCTGTGCCAACTTATTACTTAGTATGACGATGCATAAACACTTTTTAATTTCAATGTAATTTTACCGCCCAAGGAAAAAATAATTGATCATAACAAGTTTAGCAATGCCATTGTAGACAAACATTTGATAGGAAAGCTCTTGTTAGAAAGCAGGGAGTTGCTGTTACTTTTTATCCCTAGAAAGAATTAAGTCTTTAAAAAGGTACTGGGGAAAAATAGCTCTGTGCCCTCATTTCCTTCCCGATGCTGAATTTCGATATAAAGAGATCGGCTTTTATTTAAGGAAATGTAAATAAAACGCGGAGAAAGTTCTGTTACGGTGTACTATGTAGCCATACTTGTCTGGCTTAAACTTGAAAAATACAACGGTTATACTTCAGTCCACATTTTATGCTTCCTTTTCTCCTGCCTTTATTTTCCTTCCAATTACTTCTTCCCCCGTCTCTTCGGCAACTGCCATCTGAAAATATTCCACAATTCCCCGCTAAGCCTCATTCTCAAATCGCGAAAGCCAAGAAAAGCAAACTGGAAAAAATACGAAAACGACTCGAGGAAATAAAAATATAAGGAGAGAAGTTAGGAATGACTTTGAGAAACACGTAAATTTTGCGGAACATCAGCCTGCTCGCATCTGTATCATATAATTACAATGGGTCCCACAGAGACTGAAATTGTTGGGGACACAGGCAGTGCTTTTTATTTCTATCAAAACCAGCTGTTAACGAGTTTCACTAGCCGGTAAATAATTTCCAAACGAGAGTTTTGCGGCGCTACCGTTTCCCCATACGGCTGTGTCTCCAGCTACGCGGGGCAGAGAAGGGCATTGGAGACTTCGTCCCTTCACCGCCCGCTCCGAGGGTGAAGCTCTTCAGGCACTCTCCTCCCAAGGTGATCCTGGGAGAACATCTTCCATCCTGCCCGAACCCTGCGATTGCCCCTCGCTCCAAATACTGCATTTCTCACTAGCCTTTCGTGAAATCAGGACACTCTGTTTGCAGGCTCAGCGCTTCACCAGAGAACGGCAGAGATTTGGGGCAAGGGAAAGGGGAGCTGGTAGTCCAGTGCCAGGGCTCCATCCGTCTCTGTTAGATAATAGGAAATGCCTCAGTGGGTTGAGGATAGTAAATGCAGGGTATGTCCTTAGTGCAAAGCGAGCTTTACTTGTGCCATGAGAGCTCCGAGTGTGACCGGTCAGTAAATGCCAACATAACCCCTCCCGATGGTAGTTGGGTATCCCTCACTGTACTCTGGGGATAAGAGGAGGGGGAAAAAAAACTCAAATCTATCTATCTTTGTTAAAACCAAACCAGCAGTTCCAACCCCAGTTATGCTTCCATTAAGTCGACATTTTAGGAGCTCTCGGGGAGGCGGCCGAGCGCTTGATGGCGGGTGGGCTCGCACTCTTTCGCGGGC
>NW_010403883.1:0-1190 GCF_000710305.1 Buceros rhinoceros silvestris
CTGTGGTTTCTGCAACCACTTTAGGTCTAGAGCACAAGGTCCATGCTTTTAATCCAGGAGACTGGGTGTACATTAAAACCGGGAACCTCTTCAGCCAAAAGGGAAGGGACCTGATCAAGTCCTCTTAACAATGTACCCTTCTCTAACAGTGGCTGGGTTGCCGGGCTAGATTCACTGCACGCGAGTAAAGGCGGATCACTAGACTGATACTGCTGACAGACCGTTGGAGATAAAGATCAGTCGGGCTCAGCCAGCTGCAGCACTGAGAACAGGACTTCTCCAAAGACTCACTCATAGCTTTTAATGATAACCAGGATTGATTGTTTTAATCCAAAATTGTCATGTACAGAGAGAAGAAAATTTAATCCTATCTTTGGTTCAAAGTTTTGGGAAAGTGCAGAACCTGACCTCTTCTCCGAGCAGCTGGTCAGCCTGTGCCATGGGCAGTAACTCCTGTGAATTTGACAGTTCTAGAGGGATATGCTCATGGTTCTGAACCTCTCACTGCAGCTCAGGCATCTGACGAGTTAGATGACAGTAACACCTGCAGACAAAGGGGAAATGAGAGACTTCAAGATACAACACCTTGGTGACCAGGGGATAGAGAACTGTTTTTGGAGAGGGAAATGGAGCCAATGTCCAGAAGGCTCTAAACCTCTAGATTCAGATTTTTTTAAATTTGCCATGGCAGCTTCAGAAGGACAGGCAACAGAATTGTTGGATTTATGTGTCACTCAAAAATACACTAAAGGATTGTTAACCCTTTGTCTGGGAGAAAAAGCCCAACCGAAGCAAAATACTGGGCAAGAATAAAAAAATCAGAAGGATGACAAATGGGTAGGTGCAACTACAGCAGGGGAAGTGGCTTGGGCAATTCAGAGCTTTCTAACATCAGGTCTTCTGGCATTAAAAAATGGAATGCTTGTAGATAACCTAACCCAACAAGTAGAGGCCCTCTCCAGAGCGACACAAAAAGGATTCCAAGTGATTGACAAACAATTCCAAGAAAATACTGAAATGACTTTACAAAACAGATTGGCCTTAGAGTTATTAGCAAAAGAACAAGGGTTATGTGGTTCTCTCAAAATGGTTGTGAGCATCGCTGCACACACTCCAACTGTAACAGGTAATTTACAAAACCAGCTTGGAAAGATGAGGTGAGTGACAGAAGACAGCCAAGCTATGAGGGA
>NW_010403884.1:0-1133 GCF_000710305.1 Buceros rhinoceros silvestris
GTAAGGGCTGGATCTTGGCTCTCTGTGACAGCTCCGGCGCTTGCAGGATCATATCCCGAACAGCTGCTGTTCACGCTGGTTTTCAGGCTCAGTGCTCTTTTTGCTGGTGTGAAATACTCCATACACGAAGGATTGGCCTTACAGGTGTGAACAAAGCAATGCCCATCAAATTCGCGGTGCTGTAGGCGTGTCAGGATGCTGAAGTGGAGCCTAAGGACAGCTTAGTGCCTCGCGTGATCCTCCCGGTTTACTGAGTGGCGTTCAGGCAGCAGCAAGGGTAACACAGAGAGACAGCAGCGAGCCTGGCCCGGGAGCTCTTTTCTCTCTCATTTCGCTCTCTTGGAATCTGTGTCAGAAAGAGCGGTAAGCCACGAACCAGCCGTTGCCCAACACTGCTTTGGCCCTATCAGTGTTGTTATTGTAAATATCGAGTTATCTCTGTGTGCATGTGTACCATCCCATCCACCAGGCATGAAAACATCCGTTAATTACCAAGTACATAGAGAACACTGTTGATTCTTTTCCTTGATGAGGAAAAGGTGTTACTGGTTGGTGGATGTTTATATTTCTAGTACTTAACTCAGTTATCCAAAGTCATCGGGAATTTAGAAGCTGTCAGCCAAGAGTCCATCCTCCTGGCCAGGCCAGTGAGCGCCCTGTGTCTCCTCCCTGGGAGGAAGGCATTCACGATGGGTGTATTTATTCTTGCTCTTTATTTGGGGTTCTTGGAGCAGAGCCCAGGAGAGGCACAAACAGGTAGCGGCAAGTTACCCCAATCCCGAGGGCCATCGCCCCACAGACAGCCTCACCTCCAGCAAGTCTGTCGTGTCCATCACCAGGGGAGATACGGTTGTGGGTTTGGAGGTGGGTTGGGTCAGCGTGTGCCCAGCATTGTAACAGTCTCTGGTGGTTTCATTTTGAGGGTGTGAAAAAAGGTGACTCCAAACACAGCAGCGGAGTCAGCAGCTAACCTCCTAACTTTGTTTTTTCCCTTCATGGAGTGGGTTGAAAGGGTTTACTCTAACTGCTGTTTGTTTTGCCAGGAAGGTTACAAGATCCTGCAGCTGATCAGTGATTCCAGCAGAGGGGTGGAGATTAAAAATGTCAAAAATTACCACAGAGCTCCTTTTGGA
>NW_010403884.1:1186-3429 GCF_000710305.1 Buceros rhinoceros silvestris
TCCAAGATCCACGAGGCTCCGCAAGATCGAGACGCTGAAGTAAGTGCAGACAGGCCCACAGAAAATTCCAGCTGAATTCAGCCTGGGCGATCCTTTAGCTTTGTCTGTCTTCCCCAAAGCATTTTTACTGACAAAAAGAGAGATGATTCCAAAGCACAGGGCAGGAGAAGGTGTCGTCTGTGTGGGATCAGCGAGCACCCAGCGGCACTGCAGACACTAGATAATCGGCCTCTTCTCACCACTTATGTTGTACATGTGCTGCCACCCTCTTTCTGTAAAACTGCTTAGGGCTGGATCCTGATTTCCTGACCCTAAGATATACTCCCCAAAACACTTCTGCCTTGGCTAGCAATTAGTGCGAGTAAAAGACTCTCTTCTGGCCTCGATTTTAGAGGGTTTTAAAAATATTTTTGGCATTATTTCCCCTCCCTTTTCCTCTCCCTCCATCGTTTTCCAGCTCCTCTAAATCCAATTATGTTAGTACCTCAAACATTGCAGAGAAGGAGAATAAACTCAGACACCCTTAGAAACCACTAAAACCAGTTTTGTTGCTCAGATCCTTAACAAAGGTCATGGAAAATATGTGTTTCTCCAAATTAATACGGTGGAATTTCACTATTCCAGAGCTGGTCAATCCAAGTGACTCAGCCAGGCAGTTGCTGCCGGGTGCCTTTGTTGGTTTTGTTGTTAATGTAAGAGTTTTGGGTTTGTATATACTCTTTAAAGTTATTTCTTTTAGTTTGTCTTGTGCTAAAAAAACTGGTTTTGAAGAGAAAGTGAAAAGTTTGTCTGCAGTAATCTGGGTAACAAAGTGATGTGGAGATGTTTGAAGTAGTGAATTTTTAGAGCGTGTTTTTTTCCATGCAGCTTCATACCATGATTTTCACAGAATTCTGTCCAACCTTCCTTGGACTGGCTGCTGGGGCTTCTGAAATGGCAATTGGGGGTCTCGCTCCCTAATTTTATCTACCTGATTTATTCGCCCTTCATTTAGGCCTTTGAAGGAACTTACGCTTGTGTCCTTAAGAGGTGGTGGCTCTCAGGACTAGAAGCTCCCTTTGGAGCTGAACTAAATGATCTAATCAAGTTTAAATGACTCTTCTTAAACAATGCAGGTTTCCCTTTTTTCCAGAGAAGGGGTATTTTGTTTCTCCTCACAAATACTGCACCGCTTCCTCTTTCAGGTCAGAATGCTTCCCTGCTGCCCAGGGAGATGGTAGAACCACCATCCCTGGAGGGTTTCCCAGCCGTGAGGAGGTGGTGCTGAGGGCCAGGGGTCAGCGGGGACCTGGCAGTGCTGGAGGAATGGGGGGACTCCATGAGCTTAAAGGTCTTTTCCTACCAAATGATGCTGTGATTATGTATTGCCACAGCTTGTTTTCTTGAATCTGGGTTGCAAAGGGATAAAATACCACCATTCGTAGAGCTGTAGTAATTTTCTGTACGAACAAGAACTGTCCCAGTGATCCGCTGCTTGCAGCCAGCCCGCTTTCCCCCAGGAGGTTTATCTGGATCGCAGATTAATTCGCTGCAGGCACTTTGGATCCCTGGTGGTGTCTGTTAGCTCAAACACAGCATCTGATGTGTGTGGGTGCTTGCAGGCCGGGTGACTTTTACCCAGTGCCTTATGCTGGACCCAGAGTTGCTACCAGGTGGGACCTTGTACCTGGGGAAGTGTTAAGGGTCGAGGTCCCGAGGTAACAACTCCTCGAATTCCTTAATGATCCCCTCTGTCTCGCTAGAGACAGAAGGGGTTTAAGGGGAAAGAAGAAATTCACACCTCTGTCTGCGTTTGGGAAACTGAAACAAACTTTTAATGAACAATAAAGCCACACAACTATACACTACTATATATATATGCACAACCGAGAACAGGGAAAAAACTAAGAAGAGAGGACTCGGATAACCAGGTGCAGAGGGGGAGAGGAGAAAAAGTTGTTAACAGTCTTGTTCAAGGTCAGATCTCTTGGCAGGCACCCAGCAACGAGGTGGGAGTGAAAACCTTGCAGCTGCTTCAAGGCAGAGAAAGTGAGATTATTCTCGTGGCGAGATGGGGTGGGGAGAAACCCCTGCGCAGCAAATCTAACAGCAGGAAAAAAACTCCCTGCACAGAACAGCCGGGAGTCCGAATATCTCACCCGATTTCAGACGAGACTCACGGCACTAATAGTTCACAGTCTGTGATCCTCAGCGATCTGGGGGTGCAGGTGCTCAGGTCTCGGCCTGGTCGTCAGCAGTCCCAC
>NW_010403885.1:0-1007 GCF_000710305.1 Buceros rhinoceros silvestris
ACTGAAGTGGATAGATTGAGCACAAAATCATCTCTAGCTGGTGGAAATCGACAGTTGGCACTTACGACTCTCTTCCTTCCAAGGAAAGTTTTCTTAACTGAGCTGCTGAATTTGGCCATTGCAAGCGCCTAATTCCCTTCCACTTATTTTCCACCTTGTGCTACCTCACCCTGCCAGAACGATATTGCCCTTAGGATTATCTGTTCCAACAGTTTCACTCTCAGAGATGTGGATGAAAAGAACAGATGGTCCCCATGGGAAACATTAGGAGGAATGATCAGAGGGAGAAGTCCAGAATGAAGCAGAGTAGGACATGTTTCCATGCACCTGCTGCCTTTCCCATCACACAAGCCACCCGAACCAGACTGGCAAAATGGACAGTCACGAAGACTAAGCCCCAGGAAACAAAGCACAACTGCACTTCAGAGATTTGGGTTAATATTGCCTGATTTAGAGCAGTGCTTCCATGATGTTGCTCACTAATGAAACCTCCCTCTCTGGAGGATCGTTGGTAAGAGCAGAAGGAAATGTTGGATATTGCCTCCACGGTGAGTCGTGTCCCCGTCAGCCAAAAGCACCAGGCAAAGGGCAGCCAAGCACAACACATCTTTAAAGCTTCCTCCTTTATTTCTATGTGGCCGTCAAAGGGCTTTAGAGGAGGAAGACATCTGTGGCATGTGTTTGGTCAGGTGTCTCCAGCGCTACCGTGAACTTTGGGCCACTTGAACCCGAGGGTGTGAACAGAATCACTGCACTCGAATGCTGCGAACAGCGCTCACTTTGTACTGGAATCTTGCAGGCTGAAGGGCCCTGCTGTGTAACAGGAACACGTTCGGGATGAGCTACAAATCCCAGATCTGGCTGTCAATGGCCATGGTTAAAAAAAAGCAAAGCCAAGAAGTTACTGAAGAAGAAGAAAGCCAAGCAACACCTGCGCTTCCAAACCAATTTCAATCTACACTGGCTAAAAAACATGATTTTTTTTTTTTTTTTTTTTTTTTGTGTCG
>NW_010403886.1:0-1992 GCF_000710305.1 Buceros rhinoceros silvestris
TTCGTACATGAGTGGGCATTAGCCAAACAGAGTTACCTGCGCTGCCACTTTCTCAACTTGTACGTTCTGCTTGCTGCTGTTTTAAAAAAAGTGCTGTTTTGTTTAAGAATTAAAAGTATATATACAAAACAATAAAATCCTGATACTTTACAGTTTCTATTTCCTGTTTTTCTCCTCTGGCCACTGGAATTCTTTTTGGTGTATAAACAGTTCTTCAAACAACCATCACCCCGTTTTTTTCTTAATTATTTCTCTTCTTATACGAAATACACATAATTCCCTGCACTGCTTCTGTTATAGATGGCACAGTGGAAGATCTCTGTGGGACCAGAGGTACTAGGAATGTGCAAGACCGGGCTGCTGGGACAGAGAGGTTTCCTGACTCTCCATCTCCCTGCTTTGCTGGTGGCCCCTCAACTCTGGCCAAAATTTGGCTGCTGAAGAACATGATGCTTCTTGAAGACACGCAGTGCCAGTCCATTCTATGCCTTTGCAACAGTAAAACTAGTGTAAAATTTTCTACTGGAGCTGAGAAAGGCTTGAGAAGAGCAGAATTATGTGCATCCACCTTACAAAACAAATCTGCGCTGCAGCATGATTTGGCCACTGAACACCCCCAGGTTTTTTTCAGGCTGCATCTTCCGATGCTGTTTACGTAGCCTGCAGACCTACTCTGTGCACTGGGCTCCTGACACTTCAGACTGAGCAACGTTTATTTCATTTAATGGTTATATGAATTCATGAAATGCTGGTTCCTCCTCTGGAGACGGGAAGATGCGTAGACTGTCATTAAGCTGGTGTTAGGAGCAGGACCTGATCAGTGAAGCTGCCTCCTTGCTGTTATTTTGTTTTACCTAAACCTGATTTCTCCCCTCTGCTGTAGAAAAAAAGAGCATCACTGGGTCACAATGTTATTTTTATTTCACTTGACTATAAACGATTTGCATAGTTTTCAACTAGCGGATTTTTGGACGGAAGGATCTCAGGCAGGTGGTGAGCTATTTCCTTGTATTGGTCTGTGTAAGGAGAACACATCCAGCAGGAGCAGACAGACCACAGAGCCATGTAGGTATCTCCAGGTGATGGATACCTCCTGGAGATGAGGGAAAAAGGGAGCACAGAAACATCAGACCGGCAGTCTGGCCAGTGACTACAGCTCTCACCCTTCTTTCTCTAGGTGATCCTTTTACCCACAAAGCTGCATTTGAGTTTGTAAATCAGTAAGGACAGAAAACCGATCTCTTACAGACTGTTGTAAGGGTTGGTGGAGTAACTGTCTTGCTCCCCTCTCTGTACCAAAATGAAAGGCTTTTCAGGACCCTTTTTTTTTGGTGGAAATCCAGGATCACTGCAGCAGCGACGCTGCACACCCACATTTTGTGAATAGTTCTTTTATTTAGGACAGGCTAATTTCCTGTTCATAAATAGGGAATGAGACCTGCCAGTGACCAGACCTCCCACCAGCTCTCCCAAATTCTTTTAAAAGGTCCAGGTATCCTTTGCCACTTCCCTGGCCTGTCGCTGGTCTTGGTTTCAGCACTGGGTTCCAGATCACAGGTTGTGTTGCAGCAGTTGCAGATGTGAGCTCCTGTAGCTTATCTTGGTTAAATACAACATAGCTCTGTCGCGCCTGTCAAACACGGGCTGATTCAGCACATTGGTCTAAAGCTGCTCCTACCGATGGCCCCATTTAAGTTAGTGGTTCATAAAAAACAACCAAACCAAGACCAAACTAAAACCAAACCAAAACCAAACCCACCAACATAAAGGATCTGGACCTTTCCTGAGTGCCTCAAAAGTGAGCAGCCATGCGAAGGATCAGCTCGGTGTACCTGAACAGCTGCATGTGCCCTCCACCACCTCCTGGTCCTAATGCTGGCAACCTTCTGCTGCATCTGAAGCAGCAGGCAGGGCATCACTCTGCCCTTCTATGTCTGCTGGTTTACCAGTGAAAAACACATTCCTGCTGGGCCTTGACAGCAAGTACTACCC
>NW_010403886.1:2040-9006 GCF_000710305.1 Buceros rhinoceros silvestris
CACATGCCTGCTGGGCTTTGACAGCAGATCGTACCCAGGCTTATCGTCTCTACCTGCAGAGCTGCTGTGCACCTTCCTTTTGCCCTCAGCAGCACAACCTGGTCGTTACCAAGTCTGTAAAATCCTCGTTACAGCTGGCTGATGAAGCTCTCTCCCTCACCACCCGTTCTCTGCAGAGACCTTTGTTGGAAGCAGAGATTATTACATTTTTCATGCCAATTTCATTTTAAAAAAATCTGAAAGGAAAACTAATTGTGCTTTGTGATACTCAGGGAAATTAAGTCTTCGAGGAAATGTAATCTTCAGCTCTTTATTTGACTGCAAATCTGTTAATTTATTTAATTGTATCATCGATCAACACAGTACATATAATTATGACCACTATATAATGGATTTGAAAAAATTTACTGTCATTGCCTGTGTAATCAAATATGCTCATTACTAATTTCTAAACAGCATCCATGGAAAAAAAATGACCTTCCAGGCTTAATTTCATGCCCTACTTCCTGAAAAATCAAATGGGAAGTGAGCACGCTCAAAAATCAGCAGAGATACAGAATACAAGGCTGGTAACATCTGCCTTATTTGCTGCCCCCTCTGCCACTCATGTAACTGAACTCATTTCCCTGTCCTTTGATATTACATTTCAAACAAAATCTTGAGCAGACCTCATCAAAAATATCCTCCAGGCACTCAATTTCCATTCCCTCTGTCTTGCAGGTACAAATTATTATTTCATTTTACATGCGCAGGGACACTGAAGGCCCTGAACAGGCACTGAAGAAAAAGTATGAAATGGAATATTTAATGAAAGGCAGCAGCTAAGCTCTCAGAGAAATCAAAAGCTGCTGATCTTGAGGATTCATTGAAGGAATTTTTATTAATCTTATTACCCTAAAGAATTGCTTTTTATATATGTTTTTCAAACACCACCAAATCCTCATCAAAATAGACACTGCAGTGCAAGCACCGTGCTCTCCACTGTTGACAGAAGAAACATGGCATTTGCATACAATTTTAAACAAGGCTGGCAGCATGTGGCACCATTATTAGCACTTTGGTATCTTATTACCAGTATTTATTATTATTTATTAAACACATAAATCCAGCATGGTAACAAGCACCTCCAATCCCTGTTACGGTGAGGGGTCAACAAAATCAGCAGTTACAGCAACTGCTGTAAACGGCCCCCGTTATCCTACCTTTGGCACGTGAACTTACCAATATGGCATATGTATAAATGGGGGGGACGCCATTGTTAACCTGTCAAAAGCTGTGGCTGTCCCCACAGCAGCGAGCCCTCCAGCAACATGCCTTTCACTTGAATGTTTTAAAGGCAAGCTCATTTTTGCCTGAGAAACTTCGGCTTGTATTAATCTGACGGGCAAGACCTGAAAGCCAGGCTGGCCCCGGAGGAGGAACTGCTCCCCGAAGCACAAAGACAGCAGATCGCAGCTGCTTTGCATGTCATGTATGTGCATCGCAGCTGCACGGACAGGAGAAGGGGAATGGGGATGGGCGAGATGGCAAGGGCATAGCAGCAAAGCTGCCTGTTTTTGTAGTTCAGATCTGGCCAACGGGCTTCAAGTCTCCCATCACCCGTTCCCAGTCCCAGGGACAGCTCACTGTGGCCTGCAAGGCTTCTTGCTGCAGAGAGCAGCTTTAAGGGAACGACACAGGTACGGGAGAGCCACAGCGTAAGGAGGTGGCTTTTACAACACACACCTAATGCCTCACACCCCAAGAGCCCGTTTGCAGCAGAAGAGAAGGGAGACCATCCCAGGGGCACACTGCTCAGTCAGGCACAGGATGGGACTCTCAGCATCCACCCAAAGCTGAAGTCACACTCGAGCCTTGTAGGCTGCCTCCTCCCTGCTCCTCGGGGGTGAAGCAGCCAGCTGGGAGTGTCACCACCATCCTTCCTGCTCCTCCCAGCTGAGAAACAATATGGAACAACTGCAAAGGACCTCCTCTGCCTGAGGAGGATACTGGTACCCACTGCTGGGTGTCCCTCCCCATCACACAGGTACTCAATGCATGGGAACATTCACATATGTATGGAGATGGATGCTACAAATCCTGACTAGCATCACCAGCATTCAAGTGATGAATTATTTCCTAACAGGAAAGGTTCCTTGCAGAAGCAGCATGGCATAACACAAGCTTGGATGAAAAAATGCAGAACTATGTAGACATTTATTTTTTTACTACATGGACCCAAGAATAGCATGGTTCTTAAGACTCCAACAAAAATCTAGAGATAAGAAAATGGAAACATTCCTTTATGGTAGTATAATGCACTGGGGGCAGGAGGGAGGTAATCAAACTTAAATTACAAATCCTCAGGCAAAGTCTGTTTGCACCTGCCCACGTTCCGCACTGGCTGGAAGTTGTCTGGTCAGGGAGTTAAACACCACATCCAAGCAAACAAACCCTCCTGAGGCAGGACACTACTGACGTCCACATGACTTCCATCTCACAACAGAGGCAGAGGTTATTCTTTTCCACTTCCAAAATATACTGGTGATGCATAGTCTGCATCACACTAACGTTTTTTCATACGAGTGCTCAAGGAAAGACCCCAAAAAATTCAAATCTATTTTTCTTCCACCAGATGCTAAAAATTTATATACATGAACGTTACAATTCAAACACACCGAGCAGAAAACAATTGCACTGCAGGTATCCAAAATTACCCCCATCCCTTCCTGTCTCAGTTTGGTCAGGTGTTCTCGAGGTGGGAAGGCTCTTACACTACCCTCAGTGCGAACGTGAGACACGTTACAAAGACCTCGTACACCACAAAGTCAGCCCCACAGCAACACAATTAGAGCAAGATTTACTGCAGGGTTTTACTGCAGCTTACCAGCTTTGCCTCCGTCACTGCGAACAACATACTTTGATGGAAGTCACCTCAGGAGTTGGATTCTTTTAAAGGCCATTCATTTTCCATAGTTTGTGAAAGAAACTTTGTTATGAACATGGATTTGGGCTTCCTTTTTCCTACTAAGAAACAGCCCAACACGTAATGGAGTTTGGCTCCTTCACACATTACCGAAGCGCAGACGGCGCAGTAACTTGTGGTACAAAATACAGGCGTGATGAAGTATCAACCCACACTTCAAGAAAGCACAAAAATCAGAAAGCAGCAAGTGCAATTTCCCTCCACACAGGCAGCTCAGACAGAGCCCCCTGAGCTCTTGAATTAACTAGCTTAAAACCTGCCCTGAGACCAGGCAGAACTTCGGGAGGTATGAAACACTCAACCTCTCTTGAAAGGCCCTGCTGGAAGGAGGGCTGCGGTTATGCAGCAGATACTAGGTCACAACACGGAGAACCCACGTCCATTTAGGGGGATTTAATCCTGAAGCAGATCTTCCAATATTTTATATTTATTTAATCCTAATGTGAATATCTAAAGATTATCTTACCAAATGTAAAAAAAAAAAATGTTAGAGTTCATTGAGAATTCCTGTGTTTAGTTCAAGTACTCAGCAGCAGAGCTGGGAAACGGTTGAACTCAACGGCAGGGACTGAAAAGAGTTTCCCAAAATGATCAGTTTATTTTGGTGGGTCTGTATTAATTCCATATTTCTCCTTGAGAAGCTTAAGCTGTTCCTCTTTCTTCTTTGTGTCCATCTTTTGGAATGCCTGTAATTAGGAAAATAAAAAGATGTGAGAAGAAAAATAATCTCATTCTATGTTATTTCCCAGTAACTGCAACCAACATCACCACAAACTACATCGACATCACACGTGGTGTCGCCTAATTCTCGGCCTGTACATCATCAGTAACAGGCAGAACATCAAGACTAGAGACGTTTTGCCTATGAACAAGATCTCGCATCCTGTTGCCACTGCACACATTGAAGGCCCTGGCTTCCTCTTCTCCAAAGTACTCACCAGAAGTGTGTTTTTCACACCCTTGGTCCAAACATACTTTACACACAAATCACCAAGCAAAGATGAATTCCTGACACTTTATCCAATCCAGTCCCTCTACCACTTTGTATTTATTTCTTAAAACTATCCAAGCACCTGTCTTTTCAAACTGAATTCTGTTTGTGCGAGCTATGTTCAAGGGTACCTTAACCCCCACACACACATACATACCCTGTTTGCATTATAGTACAGGACGACGAGGTATCTGTTGCACACGTTGAATCCCGACAGGTGATCACAAGCGTTTTTGGCATCGAAGATGTCTTCATAGACGACGTAGGCTGTTCCTCTTGTTTCAGGAGTGTTTCCACTGCAAGAGCAGTTGTAATGTTAGATGAAATAAACTGGAAATAGCTCTATTAGTCTTTAGCAGTGACTGAGATCAGATTAATTCGTGCAACTTCACTAAAAACCAAATTGTTGTTATTTTTCTCTAGATATTAAGACACATCCCTGCTTTCCACACCCGTCTCCACTTGCAGTGGAGACGACAGGTAAACATGGCAGAGGCATGTGCTGCATTATGCTCCTTCCTTAAGGGAAATTCACCTCTCCACAACAGCTACCGGGAGCTGCTGCTGCTGTTGGGGGTTAAAGTATTTCTGGAAATACTTCAAGCTTTTATTACAATGATTAGCTTGTTTTATTTAATATTACAAGACCAGGCTGTCAGCTAATGGCTGTCTGGATCAGATGTCTCCCCCGGAGGGGATACAGTGAGGGCCCATCACAGGCCAATTTAAAAGAATCAAAGCAGCTGCGCTGGTACAAGATCACCTCAGTCATCACCTATCGGACCATCAATCCTGCTCCTTTTGCCTGAGGGACAGGAGACACGTCTAGGCACATGGCGCTAACTAGCCCAGAGAGACTGCGGAGCTTTCAAATCCAAAACATCTCAGCTAAAAGACAGTTACAGTGCACTCAGTACTCAGAAGAACTGTCTCTGAGGAGCTTGCTTCTCAGAAGAGAACTCCCGAGGACAAAAGACATCACACCCTCCCACACCAGGACGTGTACAAAAAAGAAGAGGAGAATGGGAAAAAAAAACTGCACAAAGGTCAAAAGTCAGCACAAAGGGAATTCCACACTACACCCTGTCTCGTGACAATGTCAGGATAACCACGTGAACCCGTGGTTCTGAAGGGTCAGCGGGGAGGCTGGATGTGTACAGCCTAATGGAAACCTCCCATGACACATCTTAATTATTTATGTCCCACTTTCACACTGTTCCAACTTACACATTTTCAGAAACCTTAAATATTAGTGCTCTTTTATGCTTCCTGGTGAAGAATTCCACCCATTTACACTGTCCCTTGTTCCTTCAGCCACTGCCCCAGTCACTTCTGTTGGCCGTCCCTGTACAAGAAGGATCTCACCAGTGACGCATCCCAACACAGCGTCAGCGGTACGCCCCTGCTTGTTTACTATATGTAAAACTCACTTTATTCTATAGACATCATTTTTAATCCCTACAGCTCTGAAATGAGCACTCCTATTTGAGGCAGTAAAGCTCAGTCTGTTTACCTGTTTACGTATTTACATCCTGCATTGTCAAAACAGTTAAAGGTGTTGTGGGTTAATTACCCACCCCAGTGTCAGACCGTGGGGAAATAGAGCGCGATGCGACCAGGACACATTCTGCTCTAATCTGATCAATCAGCCCCACTGAGAACGCGGAAATGCTGCAAGTGATTTTGCCACCATCTGGATCAAGAGCAGTACAAAACCCCCATATCAAATATAAACTACATTTCCTTTCTAGCTGTACATCTATAGACATGTGACTTACAACAATTTCCTTTTAACTATTAACCACCAAGTTTTGTTTTCTCTCCGCCTCCTTCCTAAGTATTTTTCAGAAGGGAAAAAAAAAATCCTTTTGTATGAGTGTCAATATTCCAAGCAGCCTTAGTTTGGTGCTCAGGAGTCCCTCCTGAATTCCAGCTTCAGCCAACTCTTTCCACTAGAAACTTAGCGGAACACAACACTAATCAGACGAAATGATGCTTTAACCCACAGCATTCAGAGAGTACTCAGGAGAACAAGGAACACCAGAGCTTGAATGTCCGGTGTTTGAGGAAACTAAGAGAAAAACCTCAGATTTCCTGCAGACACGTATAACCTCGCAGCGTTTCAAAACACAATTACAGTCAGATCACCATTATCCACAGACCACGTGACTCGGGGACAAGGTGGAACAGATACACAGGGGTTTGCTTCTGGTATTTCTGTCTAGTCGACAGGTCCAGCAGCACTAGTGACACCTCCATCTTCCCATTAGTTAAGTATCCAGTATTCGTTAATGTGGAAACTGGCTGTATCCAACTTTTGCTTTTCTCACTTTTACCTGTAGTTAAAGATTAGCTGGATTTAAGACTTACTCAAGTCTCTCCTATTCTTACTAACTCACCTAAGGTCACATCCAATTTAAGCGTTTTCACCCTACCTGTCAGCAATGTTATTTTCTAACAAATTCACATGCCAGAGAAATATCATCACCTCCACCGCCGGCACACAGGGGTACTGCTAAAGAGCGATAACAATACTGAAACTAAAGCACATAAAATCCTTAAACTTTCAAAGAAAACTAAAATACTTACACTCTGATTTGCCGAATAGGCCCGTATTTCCCAAAAATATCATACATTTCCTCCGCTGTGATTTTATACGGCAGGTTCCTAATATACAGGATCCGATTGACTTCTGGAGGCAGCCGGATCTGATGCAGAAACAACACACGGTGCGTTAGACCTAGAGCGCTCACTTCGAACCCAAAAAGCAGCAGCCTACACGCTAAATCCTGGGGCCGACACCACCGAGAAGGCCCGTGTGCTTTTTTAACCTCCACAGCTACAACCCTGACTTGTTTCTGTCACACCGGAGGGGACGGGCTCCCTAGGCTGGGGACGCGGAAGGAGCTCGCGCCCGGCGGGAAGGCCTGTTCTCATCCTCGGGCCGGGGGACTCCTCCTCACCGCTCCGGGGGCGCTGAGACGGGCTGGGGAGAGGGCGAGGGAGAGCA
>NW_010403887.1:506-1719 GCF_000710305.1 Buceros rhinoceros silvestris
GGCGTCGCCCGAAAACTGGGCGGAGTTTAATTTTTTTTTTTTTTTTTTTTTTTGTGGAGTGGGGAGGTGTCGCACACTCCTAACGCTACAGTGAATAAGACACTATGTATTTCCTACGCTGACATCCACACACCACCACTCGATCCACACAAGAGAGGGCGACTTTCAATACAGAGTATTAAATTCGAAACCAAGGGATTTCCCCCTGCCCCCTCCTCCCGAAGTGTGAGCCCAGGGCAAATCTTACCCAGCATCTTACTGTATCTCTGTCTCCGACTACATTCAAGCTGAAACAGCACTCAAGTCAAAAATAAAAAAAAAACCCAAAACCAGTGTTTTATTCTCTGAAGTAAGTTGGGACATAGAGTAGAAAGGAATTACAGTTTTCCTTCTTCAAGTGCTCACTTGGGGCCATAATGTGCCATTGATTTTAAAACACAGCCCCTTGCTGACTTCAGTGAGAAGTTTTGCTTAAAAAAAGCCCTAAAGGCCTGATCTGGCCTTGGATTTCATTGTATTGGTTGTGAGGGGCAAACATTCGCCCAGCATCTCTTGAACTGGAGCATGTGCTCACCTGTGGCTCTGTCTGCTTCCCGGGAAGGACAAATGCCCACTTGGGTGGCCGCCTACTCTACCTGAGGAGCAAAGGTTTGACAGAAGGCGACGTTGACTGCACGGGCCCATCCTCACTCCTGTTTACCCCAGGCGGCACCGGGCGCCGCCATGGTCTGCGTGCAGCTCTTCTCCTGGGCTTCGGTGTGGAACACCCGCCAGGAGACAAGTGTTTACGAACACCGTATGCACCACAGGCAACAGGGGAAGCAGCCCGCAGTGCCACTGTGGGCTACTGCCCGTCTAAGGGGAGGGCCGAGACCTTCCTCCTTCATTAATTTTGTTTAATAATTTTCATTAACTTTGACCGAGTACTGTAGTCCTAAAGGACTGTGATTGCAGGTCGTAGTATCTCCAAGAGAAGGAAGAAGAAAAAAAATATTTATGGAGAGAGCCAGAGCTCAGGCCCCTGCTGGCAAACCTCTTCAGGGCACCCCCTGCTTGGGAGACCGTCCGGCATTCTCCTTCGGGGAGTTTTAGATACCTTACGTCCCGAAATAAGGGGTTCCTGCTGCCCCCCCGGCTCAGCGAGCAGCCCGCCCCCGCCCGCGCCGTGCCATCCGGGGCGACTTCCTGCCCTTGGAAACACCTCAGGCCGGGG
>NW_010403888.1:0-5224 GCF_000710305.1 Buceros rhinoceros silvestris
ATGGAGAGCGCTCAGGAGACAGCTGGTCCATCAGGTTGGTGTTGGCTTTGCTACCACTGCTTCGTTTTGTCCCCACAAGCCTCTCGCAGGGCGAAGCTTCCCGGTTGCCCCAGGTCCTCCCCAGAGCACACACCGGCTTCGGCCCAGCTCCCATTCCCCTCCCCATTCGGGGCGCCGTTCCTCACGCTCGCTCAGAGCTGCCGTGCTGCTGCCTGGTGGAGGCTGCGCTTCAGTACGGGGCGAAACACTTTATCCTGGCCAGGCTTCTTTCCCGAGCCCCCTGTAGATGGTCTGGGTCCGTTCTTGGCCACGTTACGGCACAGCAGCCACTGTGGAGGGGAGGCTGCGCAGCGCTGGCTGCCAGCACAGCCTGCGGTGACAAACGAGCTTGTTGTCCTGCCAGAAGCAGTCCTCAGATGTAGCTGTCTCCTTGTTTTTGTTAACGTCTGTTGCTAAAATCACTGTGGAAGGACGAGGGGAACAGAATGGGGACTGATTTTCGGAGTTACTCTTGAATTGTTTTCTCTGCCCCTTCCCATTCTCTTAGTATACACCATTTCTTAGCTCTTTTCTGCTTGTTAATGAGCTGGCCCTTCATTGTTTACCTGAACGCAACCTACACTGTACACCTGAAACATGTCTCTACATAATCTAGAAATATAAAACTGTCTTTGATATTTTTCTGTTCGTTTTAGCTTGGATCAGCTGCTCGTTTCAAGCCTGGACCAGCAAAAACTGCAATCTGTTTTGTCAGCAGTAGTTCCAAAATGTGACATTGCTGCTGTGCTTCAGGAAGTCAAAGCACAAGTAAAGGTAAAAATCAGAAGATAAAACTAGATTATTCATGTTATTTTTTAGCGTTTTCTTAGTGGCAGATAAAATCTCTTCCAAACAGTTTCAGAGCTCCTTGAGTAGTCCTGTAGTAGGTTACAGCTGATGGGAGTTCTGCTGGTTTTGGAATGCCTGCTATAAACCCATAATAAATTTGAATGGCTTTTGTATAAGAAAGGGTATTGTGTGTCCAGTGCCAGAGCAGTTTTGAGCCACAGTAAATAGACGTAGTTTAAGTGGAGAAGTATGCTTCCATTTGAGTCAGTATGACAGCTGAAACTGGGTTTGCCAGTAATTGTACATCAGATTTTTAACTGTCCGCCAGCCCTCTGGGTCAGACTCAACTTGCCCCACTGCACAAGGGAAGCTCTGCTCTTCTCTGTGCCTGGAAACACCCGCCTTTTGCTGGAAGCTGCAATCATGGAAATTGAATTTATTTGGTTTAATGCTGACCTGGTGGCTTGCAACACCAGAACGTGGCTGCTGGAAAGCTTGTGAGAGACTGTTGTGACATTTTTGTTCTCTTCTCTGGAAACTGGTTATTGCATTAAGATAACTGCTTCATTATCTAGGTGTTCAGCAAAAGCCTCCAAAGTGAAATGATTGCCAGAACATTACTTCCCTGTTTGCAGTGTTTGTGTTTGTCGATACATCCACATCCTTTTTAAATCAGATCACAAGTTGATAAAATAATGACAGCACTGGAGAGGAAACTGCCATCTGGTCTGCATAACTGCTGGCTGAGCTGCATTTAGAGCGTTCCTGAGCCTTCCTCAAAAAGGTTGCTATTTCAAACATAGGACAGGCCGGGGGGAACAGTACCTCCACAGAATACCCGACTTCACCTCCTTCCAGGGACAGCGTAGCTAAAGCTTCCAAGTCCCAAGAGCTTAGTGAGTCAAGAGAGTTTGGTAGGTTTACTGATGAATTTAGGATTGGGTTGTACTTCCGGCTGAAGGTAATTAAGTGTTCTTTAAAGTATTTTGCACGGGATCTTGGAGGGATTATTTGTTTATGCCACTTTTCAAAGCCTGAGAACTCAAATATTTATAAAGCTGAATAGTTTTTGGAATGCACTCCTTGTCTGCATAGTTTCTTATCCGTATTTAAGCCCAGTATGGCACGTATTCTGGAAAATTTTATGCTAGTCAAATGCTGGATTTAAATGTACGATAGGACAGTTCTTCATAATTACGCAATTGCTGAAAAATGAGATGGGCTGCCTGATTTGGTCTGAGAGCTTCCCCAGGAAGAGTTTGTCATCATCTCTTGCTCTGAACAGTGCTGAATTTATTGCTTGCACTTAATAAGTGCTACTCATACTAAAAAATAAATACAGGAAGGAGCATTTTATTGTTTAAATCTCTGTGACTGATGATCTTTGGTTAACAGGCTGAACAGACGTGATCACTGGAGGCCTTGTGTGTCCACTGTGTGAACAAGTAGAGCAATAGGCATCCATAGCCAGGTCGCTGTGCCCCATAGTGCATGCGCTGGCTGAGGACAGCACTGGGAGCTAAGGAGGGAGGAAATGCGTGACATCAGCGGTGGGAAGCCAGGGTTCAGACTATGTTCCTGTGGCTCAGGACACGTGGTCCTTGCACAACCCTCTAACATATGAGCCTCTGATATTTTTATTTCTTTTCTTCCCCAGTGTAAGAAAATGAAGTTGTGGTAGCAGGGGTTGGAAAGAACGTGATCTCTTAAACAAAAAAAGGGTTGCTATGGTACTTAATAGTCAAAGATATATGTATGTTTCCATTACCCACGGAACACCCACACTGCACTTTGGAAGAAGCTAGCCTATACTTCACTGGTTTTATCATTTCTAGCCTAACAGAAAGCTATTCTCACTTGAGTACAGGTCAGAAGGGTCGTAACATCTTCAAAAGACTGTGGGCTAAGATGTTCAGCCCTGACTGCTACTCTTGCCTCTGCTGGTGATGGATCAATGGTGTGGAGTGAGGTGGCATCCGTTTCTGACACTGGCTCTGTGCATTGCAGGGATGCCTCTAATGCAGAAAACCTTCCAGAACCAGTATTTGGCAAAAAAGCATACAGCGAGACTAAGAACTTGACTGTTGTTTCACCAAAATGGGTAATAATCTGTGGCGCCCTGTGCCTTTTGAAACAAAATTAAAAGGCAAATGCTGAGTTAAAATGTTGAGATCAGTGAACTAAGTATGTAGCAGATGAAGAGGTTGTTTTCCAATGATGTGCCCTTAATTTCTGTGTTGACAGTTTCTGGAAATGACTGATATTGAATGCAATCTTGGGGACAAGCTCTGAGCCCTGCTTTCCACTGACGACTCTGATGCTCTGCCCCCTTGCTCCACCAAATGCCTGATTACAGCGCCCCTCACACCACAAAACGTGGTCTCTCTAACAGCGTATGCTTTTGTCATATTAACTGTTCAGAAGGCAGTACCAGACTTGCTGGACAGGACTGCTTCTTTCACATGGCAAATTCTATATCTTGGCAGCAGGCCATCACTTTGAAGAAATCAGCTTTACATCTTTCTTCTGAACCTGGAGCCAAGTTCAGCCCTGGTGCAGACCTGCGCTAATCTCTTTCCTGTGCTAGATGCTTCCAGTTTCACAACAGCACAGCTTAGCCCCATTTGGATCACTGATAGGCTCCTCACTTTCATCGCCCAAGTGAAATAGCTTTTCCTGCTGTTCCATCTAACCTTCCCAAGCTTCAGTTTGAAGCCACTGCCCTTTGGAAGATTGTCCCGCCCTGCCAAGAAGAGGTTGATGCAGCTGCCCGGCGTTACATCTTTGTAACTGCCTTTCAAGAAGAAGGAGAAAAGGGATAACAAAAGTGTTAGTAATTTCCTGACAGTACAGTGCCTAGTCTAGAAAGGTATATGGGAACTATTGAGTTTTGACTGCAAAATGTTGATCAGTGCAAAGTTGGTTACAGCTTGTGAAAATTAGCCTGCCCAAGGTTTAATACGCTTCCACTACCCTAATTTCACCTTTGCTTTCTAGCCGTGGACTGACTGAAGAAATCTTTGCTCTCACCGCAGTTCTCTTATCTGACTGCTGCTCACCTGTAGCATGAAAAGAAATATATTTAATTGCCTCAATTTTAATTCCTTGAGTGGCTTTTTTCACCTGCCATAATCTGAGGGTACTGGGAAATTGTCATTTGTGCAGGAACTTGATCATGATCTTTGGTTTTGTTTTTCTCTTCCTTCCCCTTCCCCTCCACCTCCATTTTTCTGCTAGAGCAAAGAAGACACATACTTTGTAGTCTTGTACAAAGAAGAAGGAGCTGGCCTGGGGTTTAGTGTTGCTGGAGGAATAGATCTGGAACAGAAATCAGTCACAGTAAGTGATGGCTGCAAGTAATTTTTTTTTTTTGCAAAGCTCACTTCAAAGCAGGCTGGTGATTAGATCAAGTGCTTGTTTATCAAGACTGGCTGCAAGTCATTCACAGTCATAAAACAGTGTCTCTCAGAGGTGGCGACATGCCATCTGCTACTGAAATCAAAGAGTGTCTGAGAAGTGTAATTTTTATTATTGGAGATGCATGCCAATTATGTTTTCAGTCTTTAGAAGTCTGTTACTGGATGGGATTGGCTAGGTCTAATTCCTATGCAAGTAAATAAAATTCTGCATGCAGCTGCAGCACATGCCACCTTCTAGGGGAGATTTTCATCCTCATCTCTTGAAAGTCAAGTATGTGCAGCATGATTTTTGAAGGATTTTGCAGATGCTGAGAATGACTGTTTCAGACTTCAGCAAACATTCTGGATTTCACTTCACACATTTCTTTTGGTGTTATTAAGACCTGTGGGTGGTCAGTGAATGAAAATTATTGCTTCGTTTGGTTAGTGAATGAAAGTTATTGTTTCACTTGTTTGTGGTTTTTGTAACTGTCTAGGTATCTCTCCCTCCCAGGTGGAGAGTTTGGCATATAGACTTGTTAAATTTCATCCCATTAACTGTGGCCCAGTGCTCTGATGTATCTAGAGCACTCTGCAAGGCCTCTTGTCCGTCAAGAAAGTCAGCAGCACCTCCCAGTTTGGTATCATCAGTCAACCTGCTAATGGTGCATTCAACTCCTGCATCCAGATTATTGATAAACATATTGAACAGAACAGGCCCTAGAACTGAACCCTGAGGAACGTTGCTGGTGACCCGTTGCCAGCCAGATGTAGCCCCGTTCACTACAACCTTTGAGCCCTGTCCTTCAGCCAGTTCTTTACCCTGTGTAAAATACTTAATGTATTTTACATGAAGCAGTTATTTACGTAGAACATGCTCACAATCTAGGAAACAGACTCTGATTCTCTTGCTACAAAGGTTGTGATCCCTCTCCCTGATCCAAGGACTTTCAGTGGCAGCTGGGAACAAAAGGAAGGTTCAGCAGTGTCCCACCCCA
>NW_010403888.1:5352-9002 GCF_000710305.1 Buceros rhinoceros silvestris
GACTGGGACATTACCCTCTCTAAGGCTGAGTAGCTAATGAAGTGTCTCTCCTGAATGCTATTAGTCATGAGAACTCCAGTCTGTTTCTCAGGTGGGGAACATTTTAATATTATGGGTCCCAGCTGGATTTAGGGTTGCCAGTGGGTGCTGAGCTGCTTAGATGGGCTGTTCTGCCCACACTTGGGTGCAGAAATAGAAATGCCTAGTGCACTTCAAGATACTGAGATGTTCGAGGTTGTGAGGGAAGGCAGCAGATGTTTTGGATATGTCCACTTAATTCCTGGATTTGGGTGTCATTGAGGCTGTAATTCCAGCTCTGAATGCCTGCTTAGGCTGCCTGGAAGTTTATTGCCTCATATCGGTAGGGTTATGGCAGGCACCCATCTCAGCATGGCCCTGCAGTGAGAGGGAAGAGGAGCCAAAAGGCTTCTGATTCCTCACTGTTGGTCTGGGTATTAGGATAATTCCTAGAGAAGACATCGTGCAGAATTGTGTCCATTGATTTGCCCGGCAGACCTAGAACTGTGTGCACGGGAAATCATATTCTGTCTGCTGAAATTATAGTGCCTGATATGTTAGTCTTTAAATACCACATCTTGAGTCTTCTAGTCCGTTCCTTTCTGTAAATGGCACGCATCTGATTCTTGTCTGCACTTGCTGGAGTTTACTCAAATTTTAATCCACTCTGAATAGAGTATTTTCTTTCCTCTAGAGAAAATGCATTTCAAGCCACTAAATCATCCCTTTGCATCTATTTGCATGATATTTGAGCAAGCAAATTGAGATGGACAATTAAATACTTGTACAGCTGCAGTAAGTCAGAACCTTTCTTTGCGCAGATGTGCACTGCTTAGAAGTGTGTGTTTGAAAACAGCACAGGGTTCACGTCCCAGTCAGCGGGACCTGGGGAGTGGGGTCACACACCACCATGTTGTTCTTCGTGTTTGCTGAGTCACGGATGTGGATTTAACCTGCGTGTTTCTTGAAGTATGTTAACTGAAGAGCTTTGAGGAATTCAGTGAAAGCATGTCAGTTGTGATACTACGTTCTGTAGCCTGTTTTGGTTGTCTTTGGCTTTGAAATGACCATGCAATAATAGCATCTTTTACTCTGCTTTTCCCCACATCCCTAACGGCAGTTCTAGTCTGTTCACTTAGGCCTTAGTATTTGAGGGTGTTCATTGAAGCAAATGTGTTCTTGATATCCAGGCAGTGGGCACGAGTTGCAAAGTTTGGTAGGGTCTCTGTGTTCACCTTGGCCTGTGGAGCACTGTGTGTGGTCATGAGGTTAAAGCTTCCTTAAGTTAAAATCTTTTTCACAGGTCCACAGAGTGTTTTCGAAGGGAGTGGCATCTAAAGAAGGAACTATTCATCGAGGAGATCTTGTTCTGTCAATCAATGGCAAGTGTCTTGCGAGCTCAGTCCATGGGGATGTCCTGAATACTCTTCATCAGGCAAGACTATACAAATACGCAGTCGTTGTCATCCAGAAGGAGAAAGACAAAGCAAATGATTCCTCCAGACTTGAGATATCAGCTCCTGGCAGAAAATGTGTGGGGTCTGGAAAGGATGTTTCCATGGAAATAGGAACAGGTATGATCTTTGTCCAAGATCAGTTGGAAGGGTTCTGTTGCAGAGCAAACTGAAGGAAAAATGTCCATGTGTTTTAGATTAAAAGCGTCTGTGCCTTATATTATTGAAGGGAGCAAATGAAATTACCTTTAAATGTTATTTGTTCTCTTTGGAGCCTAAATGCAGTTTGGGGTTGTTTTTTTTAATCATAACTGGGCAGAAACTTAGAAGGCCATTTAGGGACTAATCCAATTTCTACTAAAGTTAGTGATTCCACATATTCTTCCAATCCAGGATAAACTCCTTTTAAGTATTAACAGTAGTCAGTGCAAGAAAGCGAACAATCAAAAAAGAAAAGAAAAAAAAACAAAACACCAACCACTTGAACCTCAAAGAAAGCCCCAAGCCCTGCAGATTGTTATGCATGGAGACTGAACTTGCTTTATGTAATAGCAGATTTCATACTGTTTATATTCAAAACAGATAAAATTATTTGAGAGTACAGTAAATGGAGCTAAGCCAAATCAAAGTCAGCCATCCCATAGGAAACTAGGAATAAATGGTTTAGGAGGAAATGTTAGTGGCATGGTAAGTTCCTGTTTGGGAACAAGACGGCATTTCAGTGTGAAGGCTACACTTGGAGTGTTACAAACAGATCTCTCGAAATTTTTGTAGGATTAAGACGCAAAACCCTTTAGCACCTGCCTGTGTGCCGCTGCTTCAGGAGCAGGGCATGGCCGTCTTCAGTCCTGCACTGGTCCGGCATCCCTGGCAGCGAGCGGGCAGTGCCTACAGCTTATTGCTGAGAGGTTTCGTGATTTGGCATCCTCTCTGCCTTCCAGGGCAAAAGCAGGCACTCAGCCCAAACTAAACCAAAACCAGGGCACGGAGCTGCCACTCACTCGTTTTTAACCTGCAATCATTAATGTGTTGGGTTTTTTGCTGTAGCAGGTTTATTCTTTTATGCTTTCACTGGGTTTCATAGTACTGCTTTGTAATACAGCTTAAAAGAAATGAGAACACTCTGTAAATTAATGGGTCAGCCTTTCTGGACTTTCTCCAGATATATATATTGGGTGTAATACATGTAATTACTTCAGAATCCCTTTCTACCATGAACTCCCTGTGCGCTGCACGTTGACAAATGCAGAGTATCTGCTGGGTGCAGTCACTAGAGGGCAACATTATCTCATGAATAGTAATGGATTATTAAGATCGTCCTTCCATCCCCCGAGGCAAAGCACATCTTCGAATGCTTTAGATAACGTTTAAAGTTGTTTTCCAAATTTGTAGATTTATTTTCTCCTAACCAAAATCAAATTTTATGTCAGCTACAGTAATATTGCATTCTAAAAATACCTACTATGCAGGAGGCAGGGTGCACCTACAGGTAATTATGGTTATTTTCACAGACAAGAGACCAATTATTACCAGAAACAATCAGTAGTGAGTAATTACAGATTTTTTCCTTAAGCGGATGGAAAATACTTGTTCAGTGTAATGTTTCATCATTACTGTTTTTTAAAAAGATGTGACTTGTTGAATAAGCAAGTGGGAACAAATGAAAGAAAAAGAAATGCTCTTCACTCCCTGTTTTTGTAATTTTTCAGTTATTTGATTGATGTTTAGAGTCTTTGCTAGGTTTGCTAAGCTTTAATGCCCCCAAAATACCTTTGCAGTATTTTGTTGAACATGCAAAATGAAAATGTCTCTATGCATAAAGGCATTTCGTACTGTCTCCCCTTCACATCTGCAATAATACACATTCACTTCTGAGAAACTGTGTGACAGCGTGTTCTAGTCTGGTTATGAACTGAACTATGAATTGCTTTGTCACTGCAGCAAAAACAAACCCAGCCAAACACAACTTGCAATTTACTGTTGCCTGCATAACAAGATGCTGTGTTTATTCTGTCACAGATCCAAACCTGGATATGAATGACGTCATCTGCGTTGAATTACTGAAAACCTCTGCTGGCTTGGGATTCAGTCTTGATGGTGGAAAAGCTTCCATTGCTGGAGACAGGCCCTTGCTTGTAAAGAGAATATTTAAAGGTACTTTTTTTTTTTTTTTTTTTT
>NW_010403888.1:9027-18034 GCF_000710305.1 Buceros rhinoceros silvestris
ACAGGCCCTTGGTTGTAAAAAGAATATTTAAAGGGTCTTTTTTTTTTTTTTTTTTTTTGAAGCAAGGTGGTTTTTGTGGCCCTTGTTTATTACCACTTACTAGCCAAAGTGGTCATGACAAAAACCACTCCTGGGAATGGCTAAGGATTGCATCTGCTAGTAAGTGTTTGTGGAGCAATCTGGTTTACTAAATATGATGCAGTTTCTTGCTGGGCTTGTCCACTGTTCTAGACATTAAATTACAGCAGCAGTATTATATGTAATGGCTTGAGAAGTTTGTGCCTTATCTCATTCTGTATTCTAAGAGAAGCACAGTAGAGATGAATCTGTTGTTCCAAAGCACCATTCTGCATTATACTCAATTATTAAATTTACTTCTTTTTTCCTTTGGGCAGTTTTCGTTGTTGTTGTTATTAGATACCAGTATTAGCTTTCACCAAGAATATGTGATGTTCATATTAAAAAACTGCCACTCTTGGATGCTTGCTTCATCGGCAGGTAGTTAAACTCATATGAACCATGTATAGAAAGGAAACCAATCCCACAACTATGCTATGATTTTAATATATCTTAGTCTGGGCTTCAGTTTAGTGAAAAGTACAGCACTTTGTAAAGGAAGCTGAAACTCTCAGTGAAGTTGCAGGTACAGCTGCAGCGTGTTTACTTTTCAGTGTTTTACTCTCCTGAATTGCTTATCAATTTCTCTGTATTTGTTTTCCCCTCTTTAGAAAGTGATTCTGAGGGTAAAGAGCATGTTTAATTTTTGAGCTCATTTATTTATATCCTTACATACAGTCCCCTCCCCATGATGTTAGTAAATTACAGAACACATTTTTATCAGCAGGGAAGGGTGCGTCCCTCTCTAGGAGCTGTTTCTGTATCTGGTGTGTTTGCCACGTGTTTGCTACCCGTGTTTGGTTTGTTCATCCCTGTTATCTGGGGTTTACAACCTACTACATTAGCTACTTATTACTATGTTAAAATTCCATTTGAAAAAGTACGTTCATGCCACATACAACCTGCATGTTTATTTTATCAACCAGGGGTTTTTTGCAGCTACAGAGATAACATACAGCATATTTCATGCACTCACACCGCTTCCTTCAAAAAACAGGCGTTTTTTTCTGAGAGTAAGGATTTGTCCTGATTGAAATTTTCTGTGAGATGCAGCACAGGGTATCTTGCTGGAACTAACTTAAGTGACTTGTACTGAAATTGCTGCTGTTGAAAAAAAAATGGTTTATTTGCTGTTCATCACAGTGGAAAGCAATTTTTTTGTGGGTTTACTGGGTTTGTTTACATGTACTTTTCCCTCTTTTGCTCCTAGGTGGTGCTGCGGAGCAATCCGGAAACATAGAAACTGGAGATGAAATTCTTGCTGTTAGTGGAAAATCGTTACTTGGCCTCATGCATTACGATGCCTGGAACATTATTAAATCTGTGCCAGAGGGCCCTGTCCAGTTACTAATCAGAAAACACAGAACTTCAGTTTGATGGAAGCACTGCATCTAATCACACGTGCTGAGACAGAACTGGCTACAAGCTGTCATTGTTTCTAAAGCCACACAGAAGTGTCTTAATACTCTACAGAGAGGTGCTAAGAGCCTTGGAGAACCACCGAGCAAGGATGTGATGAGCATCATCAAATCTCACCTAATTACTGGGGATGAAGCTAGCCAAATGTAACAGACATTTTTATATTATATGGCTGTTTTAATGGAACTCTAAGACCTCTCCTGGGTTTGATTTAAAGTATTTTGACTGAGATAAATAACACTGTGCCTGTCCCTGATATTTTTAGTATCTGCAGAGTGTTGGGAATATAACTCGTTGGTTGCCATCCTGTTGACAAGGGTGGGTATTTGGACTGTACTATATCACTTAGCTGTAATAAGACTTCAGGACACTTAGTTAGGGTCTGGTCCTTTTTTTTGTTGTAATAAGAGAATGTCTGGAACAATCTCACTTTATTCTTCTAAGTGCAGTTTTGCTAAAAATGCATAACAAAAGAGTATAATTTTGCACAACTTTTATGCCTAAAACATAAGCATTTTATTGCAAAGCTGAAAAATCCTCTTAAAACTGATGAACTAACTCAGCATCCGCCACAACTGAGTCTGCTCTTAGATGCAACTTGTATCTGAAAGCACTTGGCATTAATGTGGTACAAATCTGTGAGCAAGAAAATTATGTCCAAGTAATAGGTGATTGACCACCAAAGTGTAGGCTGAGTTGTGAGTTGTAATTAAAATGGGAGCGATAAAATTTAGGGTCTGAATTTTCAGATTTAGGCTTCTAATGTTAGGCACCTTTAAAACACATGTATTTTTCAAAGAGGGATAATTTCAAGTGCTGAGCACTTGCAGATCCCACAGACTTCAGCAATCGCTAAGTAAGCCTGAAAGCCGAACTGCTTTTATTTGGCTACAAGCTATCTAAGGCTGCCGGGCTTGAAACACTCAAGCTGGGAAATGGTGGTCTGAAAATGGGGATTATAACAGATTAAATCTGAACTGGCCATACTTGTGGTGGCTTTTTTATCACTCTCTGGTTTTGTTTTCTCTTGTCAAATATTTATTTTTTCTTGTGTGAGAGTGGGTGAGGATGTGTGTGGAAGATACAAGTGTGCCTGGCTACGTCAGGAACAGGCTGATGCTGAGGATTCTGGAAACTATTTGTGTAGATGGGAGAAACCATGGTCTTCAATACCACAAAATTGAAAGGGTTGCAATGCCGTGGGCACTTAGTTTGGATTTTCTACCCCTGCTCGCAGCAGAGATATCAGTGGTGGACCATGCTGCTGAGTGTTATTTATAGTCTGCTGTGTTGGAAGGCGAGTGGATGGGTACAAGAGATTAGACTCTGTTAATTCTCTTCATACGTCGGGGATAGCTAAACAACATAAAAAAGATACAGGAGGAAAGGGGCCAGTGTCCTTATCAACTGAGAACAAGTTGTTTGCTCCAGAGTGCTCAGGTTGTTGGTCGCATTAGGCTGGAGACTGCTTGCAGCCAACATGCCCAGGGTGAAGAGCTCTCAGCCTGGAACCGGTCCAGATCTGAAGTGTTGCCTACCTTTACAGTGAGCCAAGGCACTGCATAACTGTTACAAAAAGCTCTGGGCTTGTTGCTTGACCCTACCCCAAGATCGTACCATAGTTCAGTTTATTTGCATTTATTCAACTGTGCTGGGAGCAGTTGCTTCCAGGTTAGTGGAGCACTCGCTTTGGTCAATTTCTGTGACAGCTTTATTAGACTGCAACTCATGGTGTGCAGAGGAAAACTCAGTTCTGCGAGGCAACCTGAGACCAGATGAGCAGAAAAGCTGTGCAGTGTTTACCTAAAAATAAATAGATTTGATTCTTTTTCAGTGACGTATTAGCATGCGAATCCTGGAAGAGGTGCAGCTTTCGGTGACAGGAATGGCAATACTTTGCACAGTCCTACAGCTGCTCTGCCTGCAGGATTTCTGTTGAAACTAATTCAGGTTCAGTGCTGTGAAACGACTGTGGAGTTGAGTCCCCTGTGACTCCAAAGCTCAGCTGCTCTGTTGGGTCTGATCCTTGCCTCCAGTTACCTCCGTAGCAGGAGAGGCTTCAGGAGGGTGCATCACTTGCAGTCAGAGGACCACGCTGAGGTTGCAGGCCTGTGCTGGGATAAAAGAGGTTACCCCTGCTATTTGCTGAAAAACAGGAAGAAGATATTTAGCAATGACAAGTAAATGGTGAGGCCTTGTTAAGGAATGACCAAATTCTGACTGTAATAGCGTGTATAATAGATACATAAAATGCATGTGGAATTTAATGCAGCGTAGTGAATACTTACCTGTAAACGTATAATACGTACAAGTGCAGTACTGACGTTTTGCTACTTTAATGTGGTAAATCACAGTTGTGTTTTAGGAGGTGGCATTTTTTTTCAGTCCGCAGTTTAAAATTTTGGAGGTTCCAGCGCAGGGAGGCACACGTCTCCCTCACTCCTAAACTGGTGTAGCTCAAAAGTAAAGTCTTCGTTTTGTAAATTAAACTTAATTTGAGTGTCTTAAGATTATAGGTGGTGACTATTTTCAGATGCTTATTTGCAGGTACTGTTCATTGTGAGTGATTTAGAAGGCTTTCATTTTTCAGTAATTGAATACTGTTTGGTATTTTATTTTACATGCACGTAGATATATGTTGGCTAAGTAACAGCAAAGAGACGGGGATTTTTGTGTGTGAATCAGTAGTGGCTATAATTTAAAAGATAGGTTTAACATTTTTAAGTCTGATAGTTACTATGAGTAGGATGATACACTTCTCTACTAATAATGCAGCAAGGAAAAGAATATTTAACCCTGATTGTTTCTGTTCATGATTTTTTTTTTTTTTTTTTTTTTAAAAGAGAAAAAAACATTTTTACTGATCCACACTTCTCTACTAATAATGCAGCAAGGAAAAGAATATTTAACCCTGATTGTTTCTGTTCATGATTTTTTTTTTTTTTTTTTTGTAAAAGAGTAAGAAACATCTTTACTGATGCTACCAGTGTTGATATAATTACAGTAGCATTTCCTGACATCTCTGTTGGGGTGACATTCCCCATAAAAGCCCCAGGATTTATGCAGTACGGGTGTCCGCTTTATTACAAACAGGACTGGGTAGACCAAACAGATGTAGTGAACCTTTGGTTACACACCTGACAAAGTAAATGTTATTTTTCCGAGAGCCTGGTCGCACCAAAATGACAGAGGATGTTGCATTAGTTCATCAGTATTCAGTAGGTTCATGAGCACTTTTGGCCTTGCTGTTTGCTTATCAGTCCCCACGGCGATTCATTGCCATGCCAGAGCGGTGGCCAAGCTCTAGGAGAATGGTGACTCCCCAGAGAATTGCAGCTGCATCTTGGAAGACCAAAAAATCAGGATGAAATTATGCAGTTGATCCACAACTCTTCACCAGGGACCTGGAGGCATTACAGATAAGGCAAATTTGCTCCTAGATGGAGAAGGTCTGGTGGAAGACTTTGCCGCTTCCAGGCCTGGTGCAGCTCAGGGTGCACATCCTGAATCTGAAAGTGGGCTCTGGTGCGATACTGCCATTGCATGTTCTGCAGCCTTTTGTTTCTGGAAGCTCTTCCCAGCTTCTGTGGAGACTGCATCTGTGTTAAAAACTGTGAGATTAGGCCTAAATTAGGGAAGGAGTGACATCAGATCATTTTCTTGAATAAAAAGAAGTAATACGAGGGTAGATAAGTATTAAGAAACTGTTGAGTGATTCATATTTTCTAATGACCCTCACTTAAAATTAATAGTAGTTAATGTTCTGCAGTGGTTCTTGTCAAAATCTGAAGGAACTGTTCCCAGGTGGGAATGTTTACCTGCTTCTACGTTTAAGGTATGTAAATGTACAAGTGGAAATATTGATGAAGAGTAGACTAGATCACGTGAGTAATGGGGATCCCACTTTAGGTAGGTTTTGTGTGTTATGCTGATACACTTACTGTATGATAATGTATATTTACACTTTTATTTATATAAATAAAACTTCTTTTAATGAAAACGGTTTAATATGCCTTGTATATTACAAAAAGGTGAGTGCAATAACATGAAATAGCTTGTACATTTTTCAATTTGCTGTCTCTGTTATGTAAATCTGTATCGCCATAAACTGTTTTGTTTGGGTTTTTTAGTGATTTTGAAAATAAATGGTATCCTTAGTACTCCTCTAGATACTTATTTCTGTTATGCCAAAGTCTGTCTGGTCCGCAGCTGGAACTCGCATTGCAGGGACAAGGTTGTCAGGGAGACCACCATCCAGAAAGAGGTGTTAACGCTGTCCAGATGTGCATCTGAGCTAGAAGTAAAATACCACCCGCTAAGAACTGTCATTTGGTGTGAAAAGGATTAAAGCATTCAGGAAGTGTTAGAAGGTGTTTTATAGGACCTGCTTCAGTGTCCTGGGAGCTGTGCTTTGTTTTTTCCTGCCCCCTCTACAGGGAAAACGGGGAGGGCAAAGGTGAAGGGTGGATTTTTCATCAAGAGCAGCAGCCTGTGGAGCACATGGGCTCTAAACTGTACCTCCTGCCCAACGACGGGGCAGGAGGGAGCAGGTTGTATTTGTAGGGAATCTGTACAACTAGTCCTAGCCTGGTATTTGTGTTTGTCTTCCACCTACCCTGGGGATAAAATCCCCTTCAAAACCCCAGTGAGACAGTGGAACGGGCTGGGCTGGAGGCAACCAGTCTGGATGGAGTGGAGCTGCAAGTGGAGCTCGTTGTGGGAGGTGAAGGCCATAACCTCCAAACTGGGAAAATTTGCATCAAGTGGTCCACCTTTCTACGGACACAGCTCGTTTCACCATCACTGCATGGCAGCTCGAAGCAGGCCTGCCTGCCAGAAAGATGAGGCAGCCCAGGTATCTCTCCTTTCAGCTGCTCTGACATGGGGAGTTCCAGAGGCACCCAAAATCCCGCACTGCCTGGCAGCACATGGGCATGACAGCCAGTCGCTGCGGTGTAGGCTGAGCTGCTGCAAGGACCTTGTGAGTTAGGTGTTTATAGCCACGTAGCAAGCCCGTGTGCATTGCTCCGCGTTTGAGCAATGGGTTGGGCTGTCGCAGCAGCAGCGCGGCTGGCAGCTGTCCCCCAGCTCCCAGCACAGGTCCTCAGTGCACACATGGCACTCACCTGGGTCCCTCCTCCCGTGCCTCACAAACCTCACCGTTTCCTCCAGCACACAGTGGTGCCCAAAAGAGCTGGATGGGTTCTTCTGTGAAGGACAGAAAGCGTTTGCTTTCCCGTGCCGGTGATGTGGAAGGTATTTTGCTCGTCCTCAGGCTTGTGCTCCAAAAGCCACCGTGTTTGCTTTCGGTTTCCTTCTCTAGGTGCTGCGCCAGGAGGGTGCAAGTGAGCTGCTGCTGAGTCAGCCAGCGGGAACTGCTGGCAGGTTGGGCTCCTGGCCTGCTCTGCAGGCACTGAGGCTCTTTCCTGGGCTGGAGGGGAAAAGGAGGAGCTTTGTGGTATCCCAGTCTGCCCTGGGACCCATTTTCTCCACGCCTGCTTTGCAAACAGCTGTGATGAGTGACGTTATGGAGCCCGTGTTGTGGCACAGATGACATCATTGTGCATAAAACCAGTAGCATGGGAAGGGGAGGAACTGGTAAGTGGGGGGGGTACATGCAGCTCCTGGCTGGAGCCTGTCTTCTCCCACAGGGCTCTATGGGGAAAGGGCACGTCTGTTTAACTCCAGCTGGGAACCAAGCACGACTCAGCCGCTCACTCACTCCCCACAGTGGGATGGGGAGAGAACCAGAAGCGCACAAGTGAGAAAACTCGTGAGTTGAGACAAAGACAGTTCAACAGGTAAAGCAAAAGCCGTGCACACGAGCAAAGCAGGACAAGGAATTCATTGACTGCTTTCCATTGGCAGGCAGGTGTTCAGCCGTCTCCAGGAAAGCAGGGCTCCCTTCCTTCTCCTTCATCCATATTTCATTTCTGAGCCTGACGTCCCATGGTACGGCATATCCCTTTGGTCAGCTGGGGTCAGCTGTCCCAGCCGTGTCCCCTCCCAACTCCCCTCCAGCCCTCTCGCAGGCAGGGCAGTGTGAGGAGCAGAAAAGGCCTCGACTGTGTGTGAGCTCTGCTCAGCAGTACCCAAAGCACCCCTGAATTACCAGCGCTGTTTCCAGCACAGACCCAAAACAGAGCCCCACAGCACCTACTATGAAGAAAATTAACTCTATCCCAGCCAAAACCAGCACAAAAGTAAACGGGCAATTGTAGCCGTGAAGATCTCCTCTGGCTTTCCACTCTCTACTGCTGTCCTCAGTGCTGGGCCAGCCCAGCCCCTCTCCTCTCCTTCAGTGACTCCCCTGTATCCATCCTCCTGCCTGTCCTTCTCCAGCATTCTCCTAACACTTGGCTTGCGCTGGGGTCACTCATCAGGGTTCAACCCTCACAGCAGCTTGGCTTTGTAAGATCAGTCTTGAATGTCTTAATTAAAATCTTAATTGCCCCAGACATTGTCAAGTAGAGAAGACGCAATGGACTTAATCCGTAAATGGATTAGTAAATGTGACTTCATTTATCCATTAAGACATGGGAAGTGCTAGAAAATTGCATTACAGTTCTACCTCGCTCAGTTTTCTTCTGGTACTGAGCTTTTTCTGAAGGCCTTGAGGCATCAGCAAGTGGGGAGCTTGGCACAAAAGGCAGGTGAAGTTCGCAGTTTCAGGCACAGCTGGGTTTTTTTTCCCCGTATGGCTAACATAGAGAGTTCAGCTATAAATGAGGTGAGTATAAACGCCTACTTTGTTGTTTGCAAACAACAGTCTTGCAATCAGGTTTATAATTCTACCTGAAAAGTCCTGGGTTATTTCTCATGTTTTACATCTTTGTCACTCTCTCGTTCGCTGTTAGCATCACTCAACTTATGTTCAAATGTGTCTCTGGTGTGGCTGTTCATGGCTTCAAAACCTTATCTGTATTTCCTGGAATGTGTCAAAACTGTGACTTCATCACACTTGGCCGAAGGCTAATGATTGCTGCCTCTGTCCCCACACAGGGATGGTGTGAAGGAGAGCCCCGGGGTGGGAGGTTCCCCATAGTCCTCACAGGAGCTGGCAGCAGGGCAGGAGTGAGTTGTGCTGTGTCAGAGCATGGTGCCGGTGCATGCAGAGAAGTGACACCGTGGGGCAGCGTGTGACTGTGATGACAAGGGGAGTTAAAACCTCCCTGGGCCACAGCGCTGAGCTGCACTTTGCGGTGCCCAAGGCCACACAGCTTCAGCCACAGAGCCAGCCATTGCTGTGGAGAGCATGTCCACCCTGCTGCCTCTGCACTGCCAGCCCATTGCCCTCCCCTTGCCCTGAACTGGGAGATTAAATGCTTTGATTCAGCAGTTTGGAGGGTTTTTTTCCTTTCCTCTGCAATGTTGGGTTGTATAAGCACTCTCGCAGCACCTCCACCCCATGTCCACCCTGTGTCAATGAGTGTCTGGAAAGCAAGTGATGCTGCGTTATCTAGGCCGATTC
>NW_010403888.1:18128-23212 GCF_000710305.1 Buceros rhinoceros silvestris
CCGATTCCGGCTGATCAGGGCCGATTCCTCCTTTACTTCTGGTAAAGGAGGTTGGGTTGTTTCTTCTTGTCAAGGAGTACGGCTGAAGCCTTTCTGTTGTCACCAGGCCTTAGTAAAAGCCCATTTCAGACCTGGTCTTTATGAAAAAAATCCAGACGTGTCTTGCTCTTTCCATGTAGTCACATTCCTCAAAGCACCTGACTTCACAAATTAATTATGATTGCAATAGTTTATAAAGCTTGTGTCTTTTAAAAATATAAAATCACTATCACTGAATGATTGTAACAGAGGACACCATTAGATGCAAATAAACCTCCTTCTCCAAAACAAAACAAGGAGTTGCCTTTCCATCCCACCATCTGTAAAGATGTGGCTAGAAGGATGTTTTCTGGCAGTCAGGGTATTTTCTGAAGTTAGGCAATACTAAAACCAGAACATTTTTGCCTTCCTGTTGATGGTCAGGTGTGTGCTGGCCTCACCTCCCCATGAGGCTGAATCAGTCTGATACTGTTGTGCTGAGCAAACAAGTTATCTGAAGCTGTAGTTGCTTGGATTTTTCCCCAACTAGCAAAGCCATTTCTTTGACGTGCTGCTGACGCCATGGTAAGGCTTGGAAAAGCCCAGCTGCTGTTGTCAAAAATTACCTCCTTAATTCCTGATCATGGCTGGGAGGCACCTGAATTTGGCTTTGTCACAGGTCCGTCACACCCATTTTAGGAGCAGGTGCTTCTCAAAGGGGAAGGCACAAGCAGAAACCTTCTTAGTCTCTGCCATGCAGCAGGTGGCAAAGGTGGATGAAATCCCAGCTCAGATCCTGGAGCTGAGAAAAGAGATGCAAACATGGTACCTTGACCTGGGCAGCGTGTAATAATGCAGACAGAAGACCTCAAAGAGAGATGGGTGCAATTCTGGGGTCATCCTCTGCTCTGAGCTCGCTGGGCAGGTGCTACAGCAGCATCATGATGGTGACACAGAGGTTCCAGCATCTTGACAGCAGCTCAGAGACCTTTTCACTGCCCTTATTCAGTGTTACTGAAGATAACTGGTTTCTTTTGAGGTTTGCAGCAGGATTGTCCCCTGCAGGAAGGTGCCTTGGCCCTTGGAGGAGCTGGAGGAGCCAAGCCAAGTGGTGCTGCTGCCATCCTTTCCTGCAGGGGAGGGAATAATACCAAAGCCCCTGTAAGACGAAATGACTGAAATAGTTTTATTTGAGGTCACCGCCATTTCATGAGGTATTTCCTGTTGCTAAAGGAGTGATGCCTGCCAGAGGGCTTGCAGACAGGTGAGATTTGCATTGCAAAGAGATTATGCGTGAGAAGAGAGGGCAGCCTTGGTCTGGCCAGTTTCTCATGCCACCATCCAGACAACATAGTGACGCACTTGGGCAAAGACCCTTGTTTACAGCTGTGACAGCTTTTGGGACTGCTTCTCACTGACAGTCTTGCCATCAGACAGTCACTCCCTTCATGGAAAACCCCGCCAGACTGAAAGACAATACATCATATCCCCAGCCCTTCCTGTCCTGCCTCCTTGCCCCTCCACAAATGTACGTCATGCCCTCGCACCATCTCGTGTCAATGGGAGGAAAATGATAAAACTAGTCCCTTCCAACAGCATGTGCTAAAAATAATGAGTTGCATATGAGACACCGTTTTTCAGATGACTAAAAAAACATCCTGTACGGAGAGATGGGTGGAGAAAGGTGTCTGTTGTCCAGTGATTTGTTTAGGAAATACCACTTGCGCATCCAGTCTCAGGTGTGAAAGCTGAGCTGGCTCAGAGTACCAGGCTGGTTTTTGCCTGAGTGAACACAGCAAACGTGACCCAGGGCTGCACTTGTTGCTCTGGCAGGTGCCCATGTACTGGGTTATTGGAGAGCTCCATGGGGCGGCAACTCTGGCCGTTTACTTCAGCAGGTGGGTTTGGTTTGTTTTTTTGATATCAGGTGCTTGAGGATGAGTCAGGCACCTTCAGACAGTAATGCCCAGCCGCAGTGATGGGATTTTTTTTTCTGTGCCCTTTAGGGAGGAGCAGGTCACAAGCATTCTGCTCTGGCAGTGACCTGGCTGGAGATGGGACGGGCTCCAGAGGGCAGCAGGTGAGGATGTCTGGATATTTTCACACCACTGATGAGTCTTAAAAGTGTAATTTGCTTGTGGAGCTGTGCAAAAATGCACTGTGCAGCACCTGCGGTAGTGCTTGGTGCCTGGCTGATGGGCCTTCTCAGTACTGCTTCACTGATAACCCCTGAAGTCAAGTTCTTCCAAGCTTCTGTTGGTGGCTAACTGGGAAAGGACAGGGAATTGCTTCCCTTTGAGGATTTTTTTTGTTTGCTAGAAACCAGAGCCTTTGGCCAGGAAGCTCTTACTCCCCTTCACACTGGGAACAGGTGCCCCAGACGTGGTGCTCCCTGCCCGTGAAGCTGGAGAGCATCACAATGAGTCAGGGGAAAGCCTGCTGATGTGTTGGTGTAGCAGGTAAGGGTCTCCGGCTCTCCTCTCCACAGACACATCTTTGGGTCCCCACTTTAGGGAGGAATAATAAACTCTGTGCTATCCCTTGTGATTAGCAGTATAATTTCCCACTTTTCCAAAACTCCAAACTTTGGGGGAAAGTCAAAATCCGACCTTTACAAAACACGGTACTCCTTTCTGCCTGCATCTGAGACAAAACCCTTGACTTGTATATTTACACTTCGCTGGTCCCCAGAGACTCTTCCTCAAAGTTGCATCACCTCCAGTAGAGGTAATGGAGCCCCTGACATCATTTCTGAGGGCAGTAGTTACTAGAAAATACTAGAATAGGTGTCTCAGTTTTCTATTTTGAAGTTCAAGGATATGGTTATGCCTTGTTCCTCTTAAAAGCAGAAGTAAAACCCTCATCTCCCCATGCATACGTACTGGCACTCTGCTGTTGCTCTAGCGTGTGCCTGCTGACTTGGAAGTATGAAGGAATTTATATAATGCAATCACGCATTCAGAATTCACAAAAAAACCCCAAGTTATAACAATGACTCATTTTTCTTACAAATGCTTTGTATTTATTATCTCAGCAAGAATTCCAGATATACGTGCATGTGGCATACAGCACAACATCTGGCCTGTATCCAGAACAGGCCTTAAGGGAAACAAACTTGTGTTGATACCAGGACAGAGCAGATCTTTTGAGGAAGTAACAAAAAGAATCCCATGGAGGACATCGGCAAGCTCTTGCTCGTACACTGGCACCGACCACTTGCATCTGGGTCTTTTTCACTTCTGCTGAGTGCCAGCACTCTTGACAATGCTTAGAGAAACATGGAAACATTTCACAAAAAGCAAACAGTCCTTGCAGATCTAGACAGAAGAATACTGCACTGATACTTCATTCAGATATCCCCATGACAATACATTTATTGGGAAACTTTTTTTCCCATAACATTCAAGTGTGCTTCATCCTGAAGAACTGGGCAAGCTCTATGAGGCCCGCTCCTAATTTCCTCTTGGATTTCAAAGCAGCATACACTGAGCAGAACACTTTTACTCAAATAAATTCCAGCTACTAATGCGAATGCTGAATTTTCCTGAGAGTCCCAGACAGGCACAATCATTGTTTAGTGTCCTTGAGGAAGACTCCAGGACTCCAACAAGCCCAGGACATACAGCGGGAGCCCTTCTGCTGAAATCAGGGCTGCCTTTGATGAACATCTTTGCCGACTTGCATGAAGCACCTGCCTGGGAGCTGGTGTTTAGCCAAAGAGAAGGACTTTGCATTTGCTTTTTAATACCTGAAAAACCAACCTCCGTACATGTCAGCAAAACATGCTACTTCGCAGTACTAAGACAAATAACAACTATTCTCACTGAAGAAGTACTAGCTGGCTCAGAGGAGGAGTAAACCGTACACATGGCTCAAGCCATCAGCAAATCTCGCAGCAGCTCCACTGGGACAGGGTTAAGTCCTCCATGTGGAAGTCAGTCAGCTTCTGCTTAGTCAAATAAGTGACAAGTAACAGCCATACACTGGCTGTTGCAGAGTGACCAGAGCTACATAACGGCAATTTTGCAAAGGCAGATTCAGAGGAGCTAACCAAAAAATTAATCATAAATAGAAACAAGAGTTCACTGTAAGGCAGGGGAAAAAAATGTAGTTTAGAGAGACACAGAATTCAGAAAATGCAGATATACAGCTTTACACAATGCTAATGTACTTACATTCAAGGTTAGTTGAGAGAAGGAACGTTGGCCATCGACTTCAGAGGTAGCTACAAAATATTGGCAGCTTCAGCCATTTTGTTACTAGCTTGAACCCATTAAAAAATACTTTTTAGGATCCTCTCTGACATTAATTGACTAGAAGATTTACTGTCTGCTGCAAAATTTGACAGCACTTGGCATGAAAGTTCCTCTGAAGCCAGCCAAGGTAATACCCCTTCAGTGAGATAGGCATAATGCATCACCATCCACTGGATGTGCTACAGCTACTTCATCATTCCGGAACTGAAAAGAGGTTGCCATGAAATGAAATGGAAGTAAAGTACAGGGGAAGAACCTTCACTTCTAAGTATAGTTAAACGTTCAGAAATCTGAGGCTACTTTCCTGTACTGACAGTAACATTCAATTCTATTAATATTATTTCTTCAAAGAGAGGTAGTTGCTTTCTTTGAATAAATAACATTTTCAAGAAAACTTGAGATTCAACTCAGATTCAAATTTAAGACCTACTTCTATTGAACAGTTGATATTTATAAAGACACAGCAGTATTGTACCATTCCCAAGAAATTCTTTATAAGAATCCTTACACCAAACACAGATACCGCAGTAGCTGTATATCTGTAATATATACGCATATATGTCTTATATAATGTTATACTAAAGTATGCTCCCCCCCGTGCTGCATGAAGTATTTCCTTTATTATCAGAAAAACACTATGTTTTCTTCCAGTTAAATCACATTTTTAACATTTTTTCACACTATTTTTTTTGCCTAAGAAGTAGCATTCAATTAATAGTTTTGTGAAATACTCATTTTGTACACATGGGGTGCACATGTTTATATTCTTTATATATATCATATATATACAAATATATACATATATATAAA
>NW_010403889.1:0-10483 GCF_000710305.1 Buceros rhinoceros silvestris
ATTTTATTTATATATAAATATATATGTATATAATATAGAAGGGACAGCTTCTAATCCCTAAATTGCTAAATTTTAAATTAAATGTTAAATTGCTGTAATTCTGGAGTGATTTTTTTAAGTCAAAAGACTTGATGTCACTAAGAGCAAGGTTTGGCCCCGTTCTTTCTCATGCCGTTTAAGGAAAACTACGGCTTTCCAGTGGAGTGGCATGTAAAACACATTCTGTTCTTTACAGAGAGGCACATTTTAACCATGCCACTGTTTATATGCACTGCTCAATCTAAAGCAGGTGACCTAATTTACTGTAACAGAATGCAAGGCCCAAGAGTCTGACTCCAAACTGCCACGTACTTTCATGGGCTGGACCAGAAAATGTCCCAAGTCTCTTGCATCATTTAATGTCTTGAAAAGGTCCTCTCAGCCAGAGCCGCCAGAATTGTCTGCATCCTGCACATGCCAAACCGAACAGGGATCCAGAATTTTCCGAATGCAAGGACCACAACCTACTTTGTTTTTGAAAGAAGAAATCAAAATGTATAGATTAAATTATTTATTTATATAAAGTGCTGATTCTTTTCATATATTTTCCACTATCTAAATATGAAAAAGAGGCTATAATAGCAATGTAAAAAAATCATAGGGAAAAAAGGCAAGCTGAGAAACGTGACACCTTTTAGTTTCTCTGCATAACACCTTGCTATTGCATTCATATTCTGGAGAGACAGGTGGTTTATTACTTAAAGTAATAAGTTCACTTAAGGTATTTGCTGGGGACCCTAAAATGCTCGGGAGCACTACTATTTAATCACACTTTAGAATTTAGTATTTTAGAAAGTTTTTGTGGGGTAAGGTGTGAATGTAGGTATTTCTCTCTGCTATTCCACATCCATGTTTTTTGGTGGACTAGATCTCCAGAGCCATGGTTTTCAGCCTTCAGTTGCAGAACCCCAAGTTTCTCAAGACTGCATCTATTAATTTTGAGAAAGATGAATAAGAAAGGGAAATCTGTTGTCATTTGGCCTAAATTTTTCTTTAGGAATAGAAACCCGACGTTTTCAAGTTAACAAAGGACAGACCATGAATGGTACTTTACGGAATTCTACCTATTTAAAGGATTTGTTTTGTTTGGAGAAGAGAATAAATCTTGGTGCTCCCCATGTTCTGGCTTTCTTTATTCTTCTTTCTTCCCAATGCATCATCTGCAGGACATTTCACATTGCCTGTGTTCATGTACGTTAGGTGACCTTTATGAAGTGGCAGGCCACTTAACATCTCCCAGTGGCTAGAGGGAGATATCTGATCAGATCTACTATTGATGTGTATCTTGAATTCCTAATGATGGGCTGTGCCAAACCCCATTCATGCTATGTTTTCATAATCTGACAGTTACTTTAAACAATGAGCGAAAGAAAATTATTCTAAGTCATGAACTGTCAGCAGATGAAAAAATTGACTTGCAAACTGCCTGATGATGTACAGACAATCATCAGCAAGACAGAGATGAACCTTATGTTTTAAAATACAACAGCCACAAACTAAAACTGCTGGATCCTGCCAGCGTCCTGATTTTTGGCAAAAGAGGAAAAAGGAGCTATTCATTATAAATAAAATTAATCCGACAAAATGAAGGGATTAACATCAAGTAATGTAATGACAAGCTGCATTTCAACAGCCACTCATAAGAGGCAATGGCAAAAGCCATATGGTAAATGAAACCTTCGGCAGAACCTCCATGGACCAATATGTATTTTCTCTAAACAGTGAAAATAAGGTCTTTTTTTCCAAGACAACGGTCCTGTAGCGAGTATTTATTTCATACCACTTAAAGTAGATTCAAACAGCTGCTAACTGGTTAATAAAATTTCCCCATATTCCTGCTTGCAAACAGCAATCTCCTTCTTATTATAAACTAATTTAGGCAAGGTTTGGCCAGCTGCTCATGCCATCTTATCATTCGTATTTCAGATGGCTTTTGGTGGTGGTATTTGGGTTTTGGAGTATTTTTTGTAACTTACCTAGCAGAGATTGTGAGTTAACATCCCTTCTTCGGGTGAAATGTCCTCCAGGGAGATCTCTTGCCATGACGGACACAGTGGAAAGCAGAGTGTGTCCAAATAGCAGAAAAAAGCATGCAATCATTTTCTTCATCTTCAAGAAAGAGAAGGACATTCAAGGATGTGAAACTGCAGTAAAGGAGAGAAGGAGATGAGTTCTTTGATTACCCACAAAGGTACATGTCAGCCACCCAGCCATATTGCCTTCCTCCCATCACATAGAAACACACAAATACCCTTGCATAGCGTAATACCTATACCTTCAAGAAGGAAGATCTACATCATAAAGTAGCACTTAGCAGATCCTGCACAGTGTTTGTCAGTATTGTTAGTTGAACTTCATAGTTAACGTTTAAAATGTATTGACTTTTACAATCACTCATAATAATCGAGAATTCTTAAAACAAGAAAAGGAACTTTGCTTCAGTTCGCCTGTCAGCATGAACAGGTTCGAGTACAATACGCACTCAAAAAGCCCAGCCTTGCTTAAGTGTTCAATATTATCCAGTAATAGGCAATATGTGATCTAAGGACATTCAAACTGGAAAGAAATGTAAATAGTTGGTGCTTACAATAGCAGCCACAAAGAATTAAATTTTTGGAGTCCTAGCAGCGTGGACACCTGCATAGTATTATTGGTAGAGTATTTCCAGTGCTCTAGTCAGAAACAGATGGACATTCCAAACAGCATGCACCACTGAAAACAGGACAAAATTTTGCTGGAGGCAACACTGGTTACCGCTGGAGATTACCAACGAAAGCTTCTCCCAGGTTGTCTCCACACTTCTCAGAACACTGTCAACAAACACAGGGCTGTACAAAGGGGCCTCCTCTCTCTCTGGCTTGTTCCTTCAGCACACAAAGGAAATGGACCTCAAGGACACATGCAAGTTCCAGCACCAATGTTTTAGAAACATAGAAGCAATTCTCAGAGAGCTAAGGAGCGTAGAAAAACATGATCCTTACAAGGCTGTCACAGGAACCAGGCGTGAACAGTTTGTTCAAGAGGGCTATCTGGCTGATACCTAGTTATAGTACAGTGGCTCTGTAGACACTAATCTTTGTACTTTTCTTCAGGTGTTTATTGCACCAGACTCTCTTATGGAGTTTTCCGAAAGCTCTGTTTACCTTTGCTATTCTGTTGTCTATCTCTTTGTCGATCGTGGCATCTGAGGAGATGATGCTACCCAGATAGCTGAACTGCTGGACTGACTTGACTTCCAGAAACAATACCTCAGCCTAGGCCATATTGACCACCATCAGTGGTCCACCCTGGCCTCCAATCAGGAGATTTGGAGACACATCATACATAACGCTGCTGTCTCCTTTGAGAGCACATGTAGAATCAGTCTCGAGGAGAAAAGACAGCACAGAAAGAACCGTGCCTCGACTGTACCACCCAAGGAGACCTTCTGCTGTGCTCTTTGCAGCCGGACTTGCCTATCCCGCATTGGCCTTTTCAGCCATCAGCGCGCTTGCAGTAAGCGTGGGTAAAGCCCTTCCCAAATTTTCGTCCGTGTAGCCAAGCCATGATGGAGGAGTGGCCTAACCCAGTCCTCCTTCCTATCCATCCTAAACAGCTGTGAAGATTGGATTAATCTTTAAGCAAAGTCATTTTACTTGTTCCTGATGGCACATTAATGGAGAACTAAGGATACTATTGCAGAGCACCTTCGTAACAAATTGCTGAACCATCCCGTAACAGCACGATGCCAAAGGAAACTGTGATAAGGAAGTGACTCAGTCCTACCAGCTCTGCAAAGTACACCAAACTAAACCCTCTTACATCCTTGCACTTAACATGTTTTATATCTCTGCAGCAATTTTTGATATTTGGTCACAATTTCATATTCACTAGGCTCACAACTGTCCCCAAGCAACTTCAGGAAAAAAAAAAAAGGTTTTGTTTGCTGTGATTTTGTCTTTGGGTTTTTTTATGAAAACGTTTATATAGCATGTAAATATCATATGATTAGCTGTCCATATAAATCGAAATGCCTACATAATCATTTATTAGCCGCCACTGAATTCTGAAATCTACTAAAGCAGTAAATTTTCAATTTGGCATAATATTACCAGTCCCTTTGAAAAGTAAGGTTTGCGTACTAAAGAAAAAGAAGCATTGAATAGCAGTGCCTAGTTCTCTGGGGATTTAATTTAAGCTTAACATAACTTCTGTTGCTCAGCAGTATTTCATTTTGATTCAGAAACCTTAGATCCTTAGATCATAATATCTTTACCAGTCTCATAACCAAAAAATAAGCCTATTTACAGTTCCACCAAAAAAGATCTAATTCTCATTAAAAAAAAAAAGGATCTATTATCAACATACTCCTACCCTCTCAACATGTTTTAAATACTGTTTCAAAAGAAAACAATGTTTAACTGAGGAGAGCTTTAGTAGCGTCATGTTACAAGTTTTTACATATAATCTAAAACAAAAATTAAGTGAAATTGCATCCATTTTCAACGAGAAAAAAACCCAAGTTCCCAAGGCCAAACGCTGCGTGTGTGTGTTAACAGATGCCACTGATCCAGACCTGTTGCCACCCCTTCACCCACACTGAAAGCTTCTGTGCTGCTCTCCTGAGGTGATGACAGCCTGGACTTGTGTGCTTTGTGTTAGTTCCAGGTACATCTGGTACTGCTGCTTGCAGTTGCAAATGAGCAGTATTGTGATTGCACAGCTACTCTGCACACAGTCCTCCTACGGTTCTCTTTTTATTTTCTGTGTCTTCTACAAGGTCCCCTGTCTTTGCTCTAGAAATCAGATGGTGTTTATTGCACCACATTTGCTATTTACCACCTCATTTTCCCAGCAGGCTAAGCCAGGCTGCTGGCACAACCCTTTGCAGCTTCGCCTATCTGGCTAACCCTTGCTCTACCAGCTGAGAACACATTCCCAAAGTACTAAACTTACAAACATGCATTTTTGCGGCTACCTGGAAAGTAAGTTTCAAGCACTTCGATTCCAGCTGTTGCAGCAGGAGTGTTCAGCATTCTACCATCGGAAGCCAACTCCCCATGGTAGACCCAAGGCCAAGTCACTGTATGATAAGCAACCCAAACACCTCAAAAGCAAAAGACACCAAAAGGAGGTATGGCAATCCATGGGACTCAAACAGGTTGAGCACTAGCTGCACCAGCTTCCACTACTCCATTCTTCTACCGTTGGAAAGAGGAAGAAAAGGGCTTTCACAGCCCTTTCACAACCGGCACACTGCTCTGCTGGACATATGAAGAAGCTCCTAACAGAGAACAGGCACCTGCTGCTCACAGAGGGCTGCTTGCAATATCTGCAGCTGTCTTGAAGAAGTTTGGTATAAAGGAAGAGATTGTCCTAAAAGATGGTAACTAAACAGAAAGGCTGTCTTGTTCTTTTCAGGCTTTCCTTCTCCCTAACGGGCTGCTGGTAAAGAGCTAAATATTTCCATGGTGTTTCCTAACCAATTTTACTTGTGCTTGCTTAGCCACACACCCACACAACAGAGTAATCTTTCAGACACACATCAATTTTCATGATCTACAGTGTAAGAACACTGAAAAATTAAATTGGAACTTCACCTTTAAATTACCTATTTCCTTTGTGGACAGCATTCAAACAACACATGCCTGTTTCTACCCTTTCAAATATCTTCCCATGGAAGTCTCCTCATAAGGGATTACTTGCTGTTTTGGACAGAGACAACTACTGAATATCACTGTGATAATGCTTCAATGTTGTTAAGGGAGAAGAGATGCTCTATGGCTCACGCTGCAGTCAGTGTCCTTGCATCTCTTACCCCATTCAGGGAAATTTTGGAATCAGGAAACCCTTCTCTTGCCTGCAGGGCAACCTTTTTTTTATTCAGGTACCTTAAAAATGTATGTCTTCGCTGGGCAGATCATGGTGAAAAAGAAATTGGAAAACTGGGGTAGTAATATGTTTCAGCTCACGCCTCCTGCTCCTCTGGATGGTCTCCTTCCTCATCCTGCAGTACAAGTTCCCTTCCAAAGCTAAATCAGAGACATGAACTCCACAGACCCCTACCTCTCCACCTTCTGCCACCAAAACTGGCACAAAGCACAAAAGGGGAAGCAGTTACCAGAAACATCAACACCTTTAGTAACCGCAGATAGTACCACCTCTCCCAAAGGCTGTGTAATTTCTCGTCATGGATGGGAAGGAAAGGGAAAACAAAGCAAGCACCAAAGGCAGAAGTTATTACCATTATAAAGGCTGCCTTCAGTTTTCCTTGCTTGATAGTTCCAAGACAGCCATTTACTTTTGTTCAGCTGCCAGCAGATCTAACTTCATGTTTTTAAGTTACAAAGAACTTCAGTGAGTAAAAGGGGAAATATTCTGAAGTTCTTTCAGCACTCCTTATTATCTACCCATTTTTAAGATAACAGAAAGCTGCCATCAAATCAAAAGCTTTTACTGAAGTTAAAGGAACTGCAAGTGATATATGTAAGTCGATAAAACCAGAGCCTGTGCCCCCAAGTTAGCAAAGCACAGTGAGTTATCTGGAAAACCAATGAGTTCTCATTACACAAAAGCCACAAAATACCTTATTCTCAATCCCATCACCTCAGAAATTAAAAAAATTAAGGACAGCAGGCACTGTAAAGCCCTGTTAACTATCAGTTACAGCATGTTCCAAGGTAATTCTCTGTCCACAAACCAGCACATGCATTACTAGTCCATCACTCATTAAAATTGCTGTGTGTGGCACGAGTATCAGGACACAGAGAATTAATAATTTCCTCCATCTGTCTGGACCACTGGCTGACACAGGCATTTTCTAGTTCTGAAAAATAGCTACAGAGTCCCACAGAGTCCAACATTGTAAGCTATCTGACCCTAGCTATGCAGGTGTTGTGGGGAGGCCGCAATCAGGAGAATAATATTTAGCAGATCAGCAAGAAGCAGTATTTTGTCTTCATCCTTACAAAGGCGCACTCTACTGACATCCTGTTCCACCAAATGATGCCACCAGGTTTTCTGCAACTCCTTGCTGCACAAGGAGGGCTTCACGAAGGTCAGCAGCACAGGATAGGGAGAACTTCCCTAAATCATGGTTGCCAACCGCATCTCATTGATACAGTTAAATCATGAAGAACAAACCAGGTTGTAGGTGTTCTAAGCCTGTAACTTCTCGTCTGCTCCTTAACTCTGACAGCAGTCACAATGTGCACATGAACATACCTACTACTGCACCAAGTCCTGCAAAGCAGCAGAGCAGTACTCACTCATTAACCCGTTGTTTAGCTCCTTTTAAGAGGTTAACTTTGGCCATTCATGCTGTCAGTAGTATCAGATGAATCTGGGAAACTCATGTAGTAATTCAAGTGTATTCTTAGACAGACAACCTAAATGCTAACAGGTTCCATAGTAGCCTAGCAAGCCACCACAATAAAAAAACTGTTGACTTTTGCCCACATGTTTTTTATCAGTCTGAAATAATGAGTGTGCAGGCAGTAAGAGTAACCCAAACCTGCAGTGGGTTTAGGACCAGAAGTTGCATATTGCAGCACAAGAAGACTGGGACAAATTCTTTGCATGGGTTCATGAAGGTCTAGCTCCTGACACGAAGTTTTACAGCCTCACGTTGTTCTGTGTCTGCACAAAGGCTCAATCCTAGCATGCGATGGCAATGTGCCTGTTCCAGATATGTCTGCATAGCGATAGGGACAGGATGACAACCACAGTCAGAAAATCTTTCAGGTTTGTTTCCTATGCTTTCACATGGTCCCCCTCGTCCAGCACACATCCCTAGCTTGGCAGCTAAAACCATTGCAGTTCTCTCTGTACTGAGAACCCCCCCTGCCTTGTATAGCAATTGGGCTGCAGCTGAAAGAATCTCCATCAGTACCTAATTATTCTGGCTGCTGCTACAAACATTCACAGCTGAGTTGTATCCTGGACTAATAAAATCAAATGTGACAGCAGACTAAATTAACTTAGATCTTGAAACCGTAAAGGGAAGACCCAAAATGCATTACAGAGCAGTTCCTAGGAGGGAGGTGAATAACATTTTGTAGTCAGGAAACTAATCCCACAAACCCAACACTGTACATGAGTACCAGTATGCAGAGTGTAGCAGAAGGTGCTAGAGGATATGGGAAGGCAACCACATCCTGGAAGCCATTAGAAGAGTGTTGGAGATGGGAGAAGAACAGCCTGTCTGTCCAAAAGAGGTCAGACAAGCACACGTCTTGATGTGAGTATACACACCAAAATGTAACAGTGTATCAGAAAGAGCCAAGATCAGCATGAACTTTTATTGTGAGGTGTAAATACCATGGTAGGACTTTTACTCGATGATCTCATTTATCTAAAGGGCTTAGAGTATATGTACTATACATATTATTTAATTTTCTACAACAATAAAGAACATTAAGGGATTAGTTATTATTAGTTCTTCTTAAGTCATCCATCTGTATCATGTATAGACTTCCCAATATCACTGTTGTGAAAACAGTAACTACTAAATCATGGAATCGTAGAATAATTTAGGTCAGAAAGGCCCAGCCCTTGCTCAGAGGGAAGTTGACAACCGTTTCAGTAATTTCAGAAACTTGCCATATAAAAGTTAATGGTGATGCTGTAGAACAGTACACCCATAGTATGGTTTACCCTGCATAGTTTCCAGTGGGCAGACAGCAAGCTTCAGCAGTGAGAATTCTTATTTTATGACAGCATCAGTCTCCATGTTATGATTTCCTTCAGTTGCCACTTGGACAATAAATCTTTTTATCATCTTGTTCTTTTGGGGAAGACTCGTTTGTACTTTCTGGTTCTGAATCTGATCTAGACATTAGAGTTTCCACAAAGTTCGCAGAAAGGAAGCATGGGAAAATTGAGAAATCTCACTTTTACCATGAAGAGTAGGTATTTAGATGAAAGAATATATTATATGACCTATAATACATATGTGGGCTGCTCAGTTTTGTCTCTATGAAGTACAGTCACAAACCAAAGCAGACTTTCTGCTAACAGAAAGGCTTTTCTTTAAAAAAAAAGATACAGTAGTTCTGAAAATTATTTGCCAATCTGTACTGACCCCAGTACGAGCACTGGTATAAAACAATAATTGGGCAATTGAAACCACTCCATTCCAAATACTTGTCGCTCATAATAAAAACCTGATCTAACAGTGAGTACGCTATATAAAACGAGCTTGTTAATGATGTCTAAATTATAATCAAATAGCCGTTTTACTCTTCCATGAAGATAGTTCATAAGTCATGGGAGAGTATTTATTAGATCTGCTTAGCCTTTCCCTGTGCCTGGACCGACTACAACATCTTTTACCATTACAGCTGAGTCCTGGCGTCCCAGCCAACTAGCAAGAGAGTACGCATTAGCTTGTTCGTGAGAAACCCCAGCGAAGTCAACGGAAAGATTCACGTAAAGTAATTAGGTGTGAATATTGAGAGCAAGACTGAGGATCTTAGCTGTAGCCTTGTGTAACTCAGTGCTACATTTTCTTAAAATATAAAATCAATAACATTTAATTTTATTAATATAATCATAGTGATATACAGTAGATGAGGAAAAGTTTAAAAAAACCTGGTGTTTAAAGCTGACACGTCTATATGAAATGTGTATCATTCAAAAATTATTTTGCAGATTTTGTAGGGTTTTATGGAAAAGTCCTATGTGTATTTTATTAAGCTCTTAAGAAGAATTTTATGATGAGATTCAGTATGGTAATTTCTTCTGAAGTAGTCAGCTGCCTGACAGTAGGACAGCTAGAACATGTAACACAGCACAGCACCTTTTCAGATTTTAGTCAGGATCATTCACCACTTGAATGACGGCTGCAAAAGAAAACCCAGGCATGTAGGAAGCATTACACAAAACGGTAGATTGCATTCTTTCCTCTCAGTCAACACTAATCCTCGGTTAAGCAGTGACAGTGGCTAGCCTGACATGGAAAGAAGTGTCTTCTGAAGTAGGAATATGTGGACATTAAAGATGCCACAATAGTTTTTACCAGAGCACCACCTAGGTTGGGTTTCCAGGGTAAGTATAGTACATGCAGCAAACTGTCCCCTACTCCTTCCATCTCCAGCAAATGCACTGCTCTCAGGATGCCCGTGCAGCAGCCACGCTGCATGTCGGAGGTGACTGCTCCAGCGCAGCTACCTGCATGGGGATAAGCCGTACCCTGTCCCGCTGGAAGCTGGCAGACACCTGCAGACTTAGGTAAAATTTGGCTCCGGTTCTGCACTGACTTTAAACTATAGCGGGTTTTCTTCCTTAAAAATGTTAAAGTTACCGAAGCATGTACGGAGAAGGGGAGTTTGCTCAGACCCAGGCAGTTCAAGGGGAAGGGAAACCTCTCTCCTGCGGCTGAAACATGAGCAGCACACCACTCCAGGAGGACCCAGCAGGCGACCATCCAACCAAGCCCCGGACCCCGCCGCGGCCCCTTGCCTCG
>NW_010403890.1:0-826 GCF_000710305.1 Buceros rhinoceros silvestris
ATTTATAAATATATATATATTTTAGAAGTCTTATTTCACCATCTTATATAACAAATATTCTTGTCCATAGAAAACTCCAAAAGTGAACTACCTCAGGTGTGCAGAGGGGGATTCCCCCTCCACACTACCTTATTCTTCTAAAACTCCATAATTGCAAGGGAGACCTGAAAGAGAAAAAAGCAGAACAGTTTAGTAAATAAAAATTCTTTTTCCCAGCAACTGTGCCAATTTAAACGTGTATCAAACAAGCACTTGCAAGTACAGGAGCAACGTGGCAAGGGTTAACTGTCCTGCCCCATACCATCTGAGCTTATTCTCAGGCATTCAGTCAGTTTAAAAACCCATGACTCCCTTCTTCACCCCAGCCTCCAAAGGCACCTCCTCCCTTTCCTTGACATAAATCTTTTGAGGCTACGTGGTAAACCGGATCTAAAAAAAAATCAGCTGAAGAAAAAAATAGTTTGCTTTCCCAGCCTTAGGGTCCTTAGGACCCTGATAGTTTACTGCTAGATTATATCATTACTTTGTGATCAGAAAGCAAGAACAGAACTAAGAGACTGTTGGGTGGGGGGGGAGGAGGCGGGCAGAAACAAACAAAAAACCCCCAACACCCACCAAAAACAGGACATACACCAAACAAAAAACAAAAAGCAAACACCCCACTCTGCTACCTTCCTATCTCATCAATCATCATAAATGTGCACACCCCACTCCTTGGCCCCCTCCCCCCTCAAAAAAGCCTGTTGAGCTTAGCTTCAATTGCTTTACAGGCACTGGATGTATAATCATATTTTGTTAATGTCTCTATGTGCAAAGACATGTTAGG